>NC_134257.1:2426342-2726342 GCF_965152275.1 Natator depressus | reverse complement strand
TTAAACTAAATATATAACTCTCAATTAGAATATAGTTTCCTGCTCTAAATATTATACAGAATTGTAGCACCTTTGTAAAGTAGTAGTGGAAGGAACCTCAAGAGTACATCTTGAGTGAGTGAGCTGAGGCTGAACCAAGTACACCTAGATCATCCCTGACAGGTGTCTGGCCAACCTGTTCTTTATATCTTCCGGGGATAGGGATTCCGCAACTTCCCTTGAAAGTCTAAAATCAGTGCTTAACTATCATCAAAGTTAGAAATTTTAGGCCTATATATAACTTAAAACTCCCTAGCTGCAGAGTAAAATAGTTCCTCCTTGTGCTTCCTTTAGTGGACGTGGTCAACAATTGAACACCATCCCCTCTATAACAGCCCTGAACATCCATGAAATCAGCTATCAGATACCGCCCCCCTGCCCTACCCTCAATTTTCATTTCTCAGGTCTAACTATACCGAGTTTTCTTTAACCTTTCCACATAATTCAGGTATTCTAAGACTTTCACCATTTTTGTAGCTCTCCTCTGGACACACCCCAATAGGTCCACTTCTTTCGTACTAATGTCTGTTGCCCAAAGCCGGACAAAATGCTCCATCCGAAGCCCCACCGCTGCCAGTTAGAGCCAGATAATTTGCTTCCTAAGTATGGGACTTTGCACTTGTCTTTATTGAATTGAAGCTTCTTGATTTCAGACCCTTTCTGCAATTTATCAAGGTCAGCTGGAATTCAAGTCCTGCCTCCAAAGGGCTTTGAGATCCTTTCAACTTGGTGTCATCCACTAATTATCGCAGTGTACTCTCCACACCAATACCCAAATCGTTAATGAAAATACCGCATAGTACAGGAACCACGAGCACTTCCTACGTCTCCCCGCGACATATGGCTTCCCACATAGAAAAAAAAAGCATTCGTCACTCGTCTTTGAGTATGGACTTTCTACCAGTTATGCAACCACATTTTAGAAATTTCATCTCAACTGTAACTTGCTCATAAAGAGATAGGCTCCCTTTCTGTTAGTGTCTGCAGCTGTAACCGGAAGGATGAGGAGCTCTAGGGGAGAAGGACCAGGAAACAGGGATATTTTCTGTGGTTGAGTCTTTCAGTCCCATCCACAGCTCAATTCCAGAGAGCTGGGAGATATAGATCCCTCCCATCATCCCACCTCAAATACTGATTGCACGTGCGCCCCTTGAAAAACTACACATGCAGCAAAATTATGAGAAAATGTACCAGGACATACAAAACAAAATAGTGATATAAACATCAGAACAATGTAAATTCAGCACGTGTATCCCAATCTCCAGCTAAATCTTGCCAACTGCTTGCCCTAAAACTTGCCCACCAGCCAGCTTTTCATGTCACGCCAAATTGTGTTTGGGTTTCCACACATTCTAATTTTGTCTGAAGCAGGAAGAAAGACTGAATTGCTCTTTGCTCCTTCCCAAGATGAACCAAAGGGGCCAGAGAGGTCTGCAGCTACGTCCCAGGCAAAGAGAGGTCTCCTCAGAGCCGGGGAGAAACTCGAGCCATAATCCAGTGCCAAGCTGGCTGTCATGGATTGGGAGGAACACAAAGTCCATGCCATCCCGAGTCCAGGTATGCAACCTCACCCCGATGCGGGACAGTGTTGGAGAGCCACGGGGGAAAAGACTGAGTCAGTCTTGCATATGAGGAGACCGAAGAGAGGGAATCGATCTGAGCAAAATGTGTCAGGGTATCTATGACTAGAACCAAGGCCAAGATTTTCAGAAGTGACTAGTGATTTCTGATGCCTCACGTCTCGGGTGCTCAACTCGAGTTACCATGTCAGGGCCTTTCTGATATTGCTCAGCACTCGTCTTCTGAAAAGAGAACTCCATGAATGTTCCTCTGGCAGCCCAAAACTGAGTCTCCCAATAACACCTGATCCTTCAGAAAATCATGACGTAACTAGATAGCTTGGCGAGATTAAAGGCTTGGCTTTGCCCTGCTTCTGGTACAAGACACAGGTCTGGATTCTGTTCTCCTTTGCACTTGTAAAAACCCAGCACTGCTCCTTTGTCCTCTACAAAGTAACCCCAGAATTACAACAGTTTAACATGAGAACACTAGCTTAGTGGGTTCTTCACTAGCTTGTTGTTCACTAGTTACAAAGTGAGGTTACAAAAAACTGAGCATGTTTAAACTTCAGAAATTGAAAACAGAGGGAGAGACCTGACAACAGTCTTCATGTATGTTCAGGGCAGTTATAGAGAGGATGGTGATCAATTGTTCTCCATGTACACTAATGGTAGGACAAGGAGTAATTGACTCAATCTGCAACAAGGGACATTTAGGTTACATACAAGCATAAACTTTTTAACTATCATGATCGTTAAGCTGTGATTTTAGGCTTTTAAAGGAAGTAATGGAATCCCCGTCACTGGAGGTTTTAAGAACAAGATATACAAACACATCAGGGATTGTTTAGATGTGCTTGGTCCTGTCTGAGTGTACAGAGATGGACTACATAAGAACATAGGAATGGCCTTGCTGGGTCAGACCAAAGGTCCATCTAGCCCAGTATCCTGTCTTCCGACAGCGGGCAGTGCCCGAAGCCCCAGAGGGACTGAACAGAAGAAGTCGTCATCAAGTGATCCATCTTCTGTTGCCCATTCCCAGCTTCTGGCAAACAGAGGCTAGGGACACCATTCCTGCCCATCCTGGCTAATAGCCATTGATGGACCTGTCCTCCATGAATTTATCTCGTTCTTTTTTGAACCCTGTTATGGTCTTGGCCTTCACAACATCCTCTGGCACGGAGTTCCACAGGTTGACTGCGTTATGTGAAGAAATACTTCCTTTTATTTGTTTTAAACCTACTACCTATTAATTTCATTGGGTGACCCCTAGTTCTTGTGTTATGAGAAGGAGTAAACAATACTTCCCTATCTGCTTTCTCTACACCAGTCATGATTTTATAGACCTCAATCATAGCTCCCATTAGCCATCTCTTTTAGAAGCTGAAAAGTCCCAGTCTTATTAATCTCTCCTCATACGGAAGCCGTTCCATACCCCAAATCATTTTTGTTGCCCTTTACATGACCTCTGAAGGTGTCCTCCACCCTTACACTTACAGAATTCTATGATTCTATAGAATATTTAGGGCAGGGAAACATACTCTTGTTGAAAGTTATTTATTTATTCATTCCCATTCTAAAAGAAACAAGTGTAACAAGGGGGTAACTCCCTCCTGTGCAGAGGCCCTCGACAGTGCTATTGGCCAACTAAAATACCTGATTCTCTTCTCACTTATGCGCTTGAGTGTGATTGATGCAATGCATAGGGCTGGTACTGACCATTGGCAAAGGGGAGAATTTCACCCAGAGTGCTTTGGCAAAAAAGAATGGAGGAGAAAGGAAAACCAGAAAGTCAAGAATGTAATGCTACATAATTTTTAATGGGAATGACCAGTGCATTTTACATTGCAGAATGAATTAATGCAGAGCACAGAGAATGTATTTTCAGCAGAACAATAGGAGCTAAAAGCAATCACTCTCTAAAAAGTGTGCATTTCACACAAGATGTTCTGCTGTTTTCCTTTCAGCTGTACATTTTGAAATTATGTTCCATTTTTCATCAAATTAAGCTCTTGTTGTAGACCTTTCAGCATCAAATAGGATAAAGCACAAGAGGAGCTGCAAAAGCATTAGCCTATAAAGTTAAGGTAATATATAACAAGGGGATAATATAGATAGGCCTGATTTGTACACAGCCCCCAATGATGTCATATGGAGATGTACGTGCTCATCGTCCATACGGTGAGTGGGTAATCTTTATCTTCTCTTTCATTTCCTGGTTGTTTCTTGTTCCGTGGGCATTTCTTCTGGGTTTAACATGGACGACAGCTTCCAAAGCGGGAAGAATAGCACTTCCTCCCATAGCTCTTCCCATATCCATAGAAGCCCCCGTAGCCACCACCATACCCAGCACTGTATCCACCTCCATAAGCACCCCCGGAACCGACTGAGCCACTGAAACTACCACCTCCATATAGGCCCCCATATCCATAGGGTAAATTTGGCAAGGTGCTTCCCACAACGCTGTCTTGAGGGCAGGTAGCGAGAATCGGTCCCGGGAATCTCACGACAACCGGTGGTGCATAGACCACTGCGCTCGAGTCTCCGCACGATGTGACACAAGGCTCGTTCCAGGCATCAACATATGGGTCTGGGCAGATGTCGGGATAACATGGCGGGCGTGGGTAACACAGAGCTTTGCTGGAAGACATCTTTTGGGATTGTGATATACCTGAAACACACAGTGAGGAGCAGAGTAGACATTACATGGAATTCACAGTGGCATTGGAGATGCACAGCTGGTGTAATAAGTAATAGATGATAAGGAGGTCCATTTAAAAAAAGATCCATATCTGATCCCATTTCTTCCCTTTAACCCTGTTCACCCTAAGTCTTCTGTCTAACCAACTCCTGTGACGCCTTCGCACAGTCTGTCTCCCTCCTTCCCATGCCAAGCAACTTTCCTATTTCTTTGAGTCCCATCCGCAAACTTTTCTTTATCTACTCAGCCTTTATTGGCCACTTTTCCTTGAGATCACCTCTGCTTTGACCTTCTAACATCTCCATCCCCTGGTTCCACCTTTCTAGTCCTCCTGCTGTCTCTCTCTTTTTTTTTTGAGGCCACCCCCATCCATCCCCTGACCCTTCTTTTTAAATCTTCAAACTCTGATGAAAAGCTTTCTCAGCACATTCACAGTAAGCCACCTTTTCACTGCTTCAGGGAACCATTAAGCTGCACAAAACCCCTATAAAATGAGTGATTATTATCCCTAGGGCACATTACTAGGTGCTCAGTGGAAGTCACAGGATAAACTGGGAGTAGAACTCAGGCCCTCCGCATTGTAGGTAAGGCTAGAATTGATCTTTGGAATTCCCATCTTTCCCACATGCTACAACTGAGAATGGTGCCCCATTGCACTGAGCGCTGTACATGCAAAGAGTGAAATACACTATGCTGATGGGTAAGGCAATTATCTGAGAGGTAAGAGACACGGGTTTTAACTTGTACCACTAAGAAATTAAGTATGGCCATACTGGAAAAGATCAGCTGTCCATCTCGGCCAGTATCCTGTCTCTAATAGCATCATCACACTATGCTTCTCTATTATGCTTCAGATTAACGTACAAGTACCGCGAATTTGTCCATTATGGAGTGAGTTCCCTTTCTAGCACCTGTAAAGCAGAGACTAACTTTTCCCTGCAGGAGAACACCTATATATCCCTTCAAAACTCTTGGTTTCAATTATGCCTTCGAGCTGTATCTACTAAACTGACAAGAATAGTCACATTGCTGTTCAATAGTTATATATGAAAGCTGATCTCCATAGTTTTATGGAGAGAGTAGGGTCAGATCATCAGCCGGGGTAAATCTTTCTGTTAAAGTCACAGTTCCAATGAAGTCAGCTGAGGATCGGCAATGCGTATCGAGTCAGACTAGTGCAGTCAATAGTCAAAGTAGACTGAGGCTGAGATCTGTCACAATGCTCTCAGGAAATTCCCTGTCCAATCCCCATTTACTGCGATACAGAGGGGGTCCCAATCCCATATGAAGTTTTTAAAATCGCCACCTGCTATTTATAAGACTGCATCCACCAAGGTCTTCAGTTGGAAAGCTACAGAAACTCTCTTATCGAAAGCAAGATGCCCTCTGCTCCAACAGATCAAAAATCAGATCGTAGCGGTGCAGGATTCAGTCCATAGTTAATCTTATCACGAAAGCAACAATTGGAGCCAATTGTGTTAAATAGACTTACCCCGTTCACGAAGGCGATGAAGTCAGGAGAGGTGGATAGAACAACCCGCAGTTCCCAGCACCTTTATATGCTTTCTTAGCCAATGGGAAGCAGAGGAAACACCCCTTATGCCCTGAGACCTGATCCTTAACCAAACCAAATGTTTTTTTGCCTGGCTAATTCCTCTCTTTGTTGTAATGGCTTTGATCATGGTTAATCAATTACTCAATTCTCAGTCTCACATAGGATGACATGCACAATACACCCTGCAGTTTCTGTCATCTGAAATCTTTATGGGCAAGATACCTTCCTGGTATCATCCGATTAACGTGCTTGGTGTCAACACGGATATAAATGGAGATCCATTTTTCTTGTTCTGCTTTGAATTACTTCACTGTATGAGGGTGACTCATGGGTGTATCACTACAATCTGCTGTCATGTACAGAATTCCATGTGCGTTTGTTATACCCAAACTGGTAACTAATTAGCAGCAAGGTGGAGTGTCCCCTTGGAACTCCTTGGCGGATGGGAGAGTTTCTGCGGCATGCTTAGGATCCCCAGCCACAACTCTTCACTATGTGTTTGAGACGATATGTTTTTGAAATCCATTGATACTTTTTCAGTCCCTTTAATGGCCTTCGTACCAGGCCTTCTGGGTGACAATACTCTCCTAGAAAGAGGTCCAGATCATGCCCAGTGCTTAAGTTAAATCCCTCCTAATCTTTCGAAGTAGAACTGAAGCAGGATCGAAGTGGTGCATATTATTTGTGTTCAACTCTGATTTTCAGTCTAGCGCTAATAGACATTCCAGTCCGAAGAGATGTCCAGTCAAGTGATCAGTGGTTTAAGGTTAGGGACTCACCTGAGGATCAGAACAGGACACTTAAGGTCCCCCTACTGCAGGGTTGTATAAAGATTTGGGATTAAAATCTTGGGACTGCTTCTCCATTAATGACCTCACAAGAGGGTGGTTTTCTTCTGGGGCAATGCTCCTGACAAAAAAAGCCCAGGAAGACTCACATGAGAGATCGAAATGAAGCCCACTTAGTCATGGCGAGATAGCTGAGGAATGAGCTTCCAGCAGAAATTAGACTAATCTAGGGCATGATTTACCTTTGCAAAGGATGCAAGGTCCTTCTCTTCTAGAAACTACCCCACCATTGCCCACATTTTTTCAACTGCTTTTTCATCTCAACTCGTTGGAAAGATGCCCGTTCAACTACCCCCACTTTTTGCTGCAAATCTAGACGAAGCCTGACATAGTCTGGTTTTGGTTGTTCTGTTGTGATCCCCATGTGAGTGCCTAACCTTAATACACTGATCACTTGACTGGACATCTCTTCAGACTGGAATGTCTAATAGCATTAGGCTGACAATCAGGGGTGAACATAAATAATATGAACCACTTCGATCCTGCTTCAGTTCTATTTTGAAAACTTCAGAGGGTTTTAACTTAAGCCGAGGGCATGTGCTGCCCTGTTTCCAGGAGACTATTGTAACCTAGAAGGCCTGTTTGAAGGCTATTGAACAGATTAAAAATTTATCCAAGGATTTCAAAAACATAATGGCTCAAACACACAGTGAAGAATTACAGGTGGGGATTTTAAGCATGCCCAATAAACTCTCCCACCTACCAAGGAGTTCCAGAGTAAACACCTTGCCACTAATTAGATTCTAGTTTGGATGTAATGGACTAACATGGAATCCTGTGTATGAAAGCAGATTGTGCTTATGATACATCCCTGAGTCACCCTCATAGTGTGAAATAATTCAAAGCAGAATGAAAGAAATGGAACTAGATTTATTCCTGTGTTGACACCAAGGAAGTTAGTAGGATGATACCAGGAAGCTATCTTGCTATAAAGATTTAAGAGGACAGGAACTGCCGAGTGTAATATGCATGTCATCCTATGTGGGACTGAGAATTGAGTAATTGTTTAACCATGATCAAAGCCATTGCCACAATTAGAGGCCTTAGCCAGGCAAGAAAACATTTGCTTTGGTTAATTATCAGGTCTCAGTGTAGGAGGGGTGTTCCCTCTGCTTCCCATTGGCTAAGAAACCATATAAAGGTGCTGGGAAGTGCGGGTTGTTCTATCCACTTCTCTTGACTTCACCCCTTGGTGCACTGGGTAAGTCTATTTAACCCTAGTTGTTTTAGTGATAGTTTTAAATATGAACTGAACGCTTCACCAATACTCTGTGACTCTAGAAACGCAGGAGAAGGGGGCATCGTGCTTTCCGTAGGAGACGTTCTGTAGCTTGTCACTTGCTGAGCGTGGTGCATGCAGTCTTAGCAATTTTTCAAATCTACAGATGGGATCGGGAGTCGCCCATTCCAAATAATTACTTTTGTTATATTCTCCTCTCTGCATATCGGGTGGGCAGTACAACTGGGGACCATTCCCAGTAGTAGCATTTAGGAGATCCTGGAGTTCACATGCTCAATTCTCTCATTAATCTCAATCAGGAGGGCCTGAGTTCTTCTCCCAGGTCACCCAGTGACTCAAGTCACTTCAACTGAGCCTCTAACCTGCCACAGGGATAATAACCACTCATTTCATAGGCGTTCTCCACAGCTTAATGATTGCCTTGAGCAGTGAAAAGCTGGTTTACTCTGAAGGTAGCAGGAAAGCTTTTGGAAGGTTTAAGAAGAAGATTTAGGGTTGTATTGAAGTGGCCTCAAGAAACAGAGAGCTCGGAATCTCTTGTAACACTCAGAATTGTGTGTAATGTCTACTCTGCTCCCCACTGTGTGTTTCAGGTATACCACAATCCCAAAAGATGTCTTCCAGCAAAGCTCTGTGTTACCCATGCCCCCCATGTTATCCCGATATCTGCCCAGACCCATATGTTGATGCCTGGAACGAGCCTTGTGTCACCTCATGCGGAGACTCGAGCGCAGTGGTCTATGCACCGCCGGTTGTCGTGAGATTCCCGGGACCGATTCTTGCTACCTGCCCTCAAGACAGCGTTGTGGGAAGCACCTTACCATATTTACCCTATGGGTATGGGGGCCTATATGGAGGTGGTAGTTTTGGTGGCTCAGTTGGATCTGGGGGTGCTTATGGAGGTGGATCCGGTGCTGGGTATGGTGGTGGATACGGGGGCGGATATGGAGGCAAATACGGGGGCTTCTATGGGTATGGGAAGAGCTATGGTAGGAAGTGCTATTCTTCCCGCTTTGGAAGCTGTGGCCCATGTTAAAGAAAGATCCACGGAACAAGAAACAACCAGGAAATGAAAGCGACGATGGAGATTCGCCTCTAAGCTAGTGGAAAAGGAGCACCTACAACTCCACATGAAATCAGTGGGGGCTGTGTGTAAATCAGGCCGATCAAAGTCTTCCCTTCTTACATGTTACATTAACTGTACGGTCTAAGAATTGTGCAGCTTAGTCTTATGCTCATATTGTGCTTTGTCCTCTCTGAGGCTGAAAGGTCTACAACAAGTAACTTAATTGGATGAAAAACGGGACACAGTTTTCAATTCTGCAGGTGTGAGAAAGAGAACAGAACATCTTGTGTCAAATGCATCACTTTCGAGATAGTGATTCATTGTAGCTCCTATTGTAACCCCGAATATACAGTCTCTGTGCTTTGCATTAACTCATTCTGTAAGTGTGAACTCCGATGCTCATTCCCATTAAAAATTATGCTGCATCTTAATATTGGCCTTCTGGTTTTCCTTTCCCCTCCATTCTTTCTTTCGAAAGCACTCCGTGTGAAATTCTCCCCTGTGCCGATGGTCAATACCAACCCTATGTACTAACCAATCCCACTCAAATCCATAAGTAAGAGAAGAATCAGGTACATTAATTGGTTAATGGAATTATGCAGGCCCTCTATAGGGAGGAAATACCATGTTGTTACGTGTCTCACATAGAATTAAACTAAATATATAACTCTCAATTAGAATATAGTTTCCTGCTCTAAATATTATACAGAATTGTAGCACCTTTGTAAAGTAGTAGTGGAAGGAACCTCAAGAGTACATCTTGAGTGAGTGAGCTGAGGCTGAACCAAGTACACCTAGATCATCCCTGACAGGTGTCTGGCCAACCTGTTCTTTATATCTTCCGGGGATAGGGATTCCGCAACTTCCCTTGAAAGTCTAAAATCAGTGCTTAACTATCATCAAAGTTAGAAATTTTAGGCCTATATATAACTTAAAACTCCCTAGCTGCAGAGTAAAATAGTTCCTCCTTGTGCTTCCTTTAGTGGACGTGGTCAACAATTGAACACCATCCCCTCTATAACAGCCCTGAACATCCATGAAATCAGCTATCAGATACCGCCCCCCTGCCCTACCCTCAATTTTCATTTCTCAGGTCTAACTATACCGAGTTTTCTTTAACCTTTCCACATAATTCAGGTATTCTAAGACTTTCACCATTTTTGTAGCTCTCCTCTGGACACACCCCAATAGGTCCACTTCTTTCGTACTAATGTCTGTTGCCCAAAGCCGGACAAAATGCTCCATCCGAAGCCCCACCGCTGCCAGTTAGAGCCAGATAATTTGCTTCCTAAGTATGGGACTTTGCACTTGTCTTTATTGAATTGAAGCTTCTTGATTTCAGACCCTTTCTGCAATTTATCAAGGTCAGCTGGAATTCAAGTCCTGCCTCCAAAGGGCTTTGAGATCCTTTCAACTTGGTGTCATCCACTAATTATCGCAGTGTACTCTCCACACCAATACCCAAATCGTTAATGAAAATACCGCATAGTACAGGAACCACGAGCACTTCCTACGTCTCCCCGCGACATATGGCTTCCCACATAGAAAAAAAAAGCATTCGTCACTCGTCTTTGAGTATGGACTTTCTACCAGTTATGCAACCACATTTTAGAAATTTCATCTCAACTGTAACTTGCTCATAAAGAGATAGGCTCCCTTTCTGTTAGTGTCTGCAGCTGTAACCGGAAGGATGAGGAGCTCTAGGGGAGAAGGACCAGGAAACAGGGATATTTTCTGTGGTTGAGTCTTTCAGTCCCATCCACAGCTCAATTCCAGAGAGCTGGGAGATATAGATCCCTCCCATCATCCCACCTCAAATACTGATTGCACGTGCGCCCCTTGAAAAACTACACATGCAGCAAAATTATGAGAAAATGTACCAGGACATACAAAACAAAATAGTGATATAAACATCAGAACAATGTAAATTCAGCACGTGTATCCCAATCTCCAGCTAAATCTTGCCAACTGCTTGCCCTAAAACTTGCCCACCAGCCAGCTTTTCATGTCACGCCAAATTGTGTTTGGGTTTCCACACATTCTAATTTTGTCTGAAGCAGGAAGAAAGACTGAATTGCTCTTTGCTCCTTCCCAAGATGAACCAAAGGGGCCAGAGAGGTCTGCAGCTACGTCCCAGGCAAAGAGAGGTCTCCTCAGAGCCGGGGAGAAACTCGAGCCATAATCCAGTGCCAAGCTGGCTGTCATGGATTGGGAGGAACACAAAGTCCATGCCATCCCGAGTCCAGGTATGCAACCTCACCCCGATGCGGGACAGTGTTGGAGAGCCACGGGGGAAAAGACTGAGTCAGTCTTGCATATGAGGAGACCGAAGAGAGGGAATCGATCTGAGCAAAATGTGTCAGGGTATCTATGACTAGAACCAAGGCCAAGATTTTCAGAAGTGACTAGTGATTTCTGATGCCTCACGTCTCGGGTGCTCAACTCGAGTTACCATGTCAGGGCCTTTCTGATATTGCTCAGCACTCGTCTTCTGAAAAGAGAACTCCATGAATGTTCCTCTGGCAGCCCAAAACTGAGTCTCCCAATAACACCTGATCCTTCAGAAAATCATGACGTAACTAGATAGCTTGGCGAGATTAAAGGCTTGGCTTTGCCCTGCTTCTGGTACAAGACACAGGTCTGGATTCTGTTCTCCTTTGCACTTGTAAAAACCCAGCACTGCTCCTTTGTCCTCTACAGAGTAACCCCAGAATTACAACAGTTTAACATGAGAACACTAGCTTAGTGGGTTCTTCACTAGCTTGTTGTTCACTAGTTACAAAGTGAGGTTACAAAAAACTGAGCATGTTTAAACTTCAGAAATTGAAAACAGAGGGAGAGACCTGACAACAGTCTTCATGTATGTTCAGGGCAGTTATAGAGAGGATGGTGATCAATTGTTCTCCATGTACACTAATGGTAGGACAAGGAGTAATTGACTCAATCTGCAACAAGGGACATTTAGGTTACATACAAGCATAAACTTTTTAACTATCATGATCGTTAAGCTGTGATTTTAGGCTTTTAAAGGAAGTAATGGAATCCCCGTCACTGGAGGTTTTAAGAACAAGATATACAAACACATCAGGGATTGTTTAGATGTGCTTGGTCCTGTCTGAGTGTACAGAGATGGACTACATAAGAACATAGGAATGGCCTTGCTGGGTCAGACCAAAGGTCCATCTAGCCCAGTATCCTGTCTTCCGACAGCGGGCAGTGCCCGAAGCCCCAGAGGGACTGAACAGAAGAAGTCGTCATCAAGTGATCCATCTTCTGTTGCCCATTCCCAGCTTCTGGCAAACAGAGGCTAGGGACACCATTCCTGCCCATCCTGGCTAATAGCCATTGATGGACCTGTCCTCCATGAATTTATCTCGTTCTTTTTTGAACCCTGTTATGGTCTTGGCCTTCACAACATCCTCTGGCACGGAGTTCCACAGGTTGACTGCGTTATGTGAAGAAATACTTCCTTTTATTTGTTTTAAACCTACTACCTATTAATTTCATTGGGTGACCCCTAGTTCTTGTGTTATGAGAAGGAGTAAACAATACTTCCCTATCTGCTTTCTCTACACCAGTCATGATTTTATAGACCTCAATCATAGCTCCCATTAGCCATCTCTTTTAGAAGCTGAAAAGTCCCAGTCTTATTAATCTCTCCTCATACGGAAGCCGTTCCATACCCCAAATCATTTTTGTTGCCCTTTACATGACCTCTGAAGGTGTCCTCCACCCTTACACTTACAGAATTCTATGATTCTATAGAATATTTAGGGCAGGGAAACATACTCTTGTTGAAAGTTATTTATTTATTCATTCCCATTCTAAAAGAAACAAGTGTAACAAGGGGGTAACTCCCTCCTGTGCAGAGGCCCTCGACAGTGCTATTGGCCAACTAAAATACCTGATTCTCTTCTCACTTATGCGCTTGAGTGTGATTGATGCAATGCATAGGGCTGGTACTGACCATTGGCAAAGGGGAGAATTTCACCCAGAGTGCTTTGGCAAAAAAGAATGGAGGAGAAAGGAAAACCAGAAAGTCAAGAATGTAATGCTACATAATTTTTAATGGGAATGACCAGTGCATTTTACATTGCAGAATGAATTAATGCAGAGCACAGAGAATGTATTTTCAGCAGAACAATAGGAGCTAAAAGCAATCACTCTCTAAAAAGTGTGCATTTCACACAAGATGTTCTGCTGTTTTCCTTTCAGCTGTACATTTTGAAATTATGTTCCATTTTTCATCAAATTAAGCTCTTGTTGTAGACCTTTCAGCATCAAATAGGATAAAGCACAAGAGGAGCTGCAAAAGCATTAGCCTATAAAGTTAAGGTAATATATAACAAGGGGATAATATAGATAGGCCTGATTTGTACACAGCCCCCAATGATGTCATATGGAGATGTACGTGCTCATCGTCCATACGGTGAGTGGGTAATCTTTATCTTCTCTTTCATTTCCTGGTTGTTTCTTGTTCCGTGGGCATTTCTTCTGGGTTTAACATGGACGACAGCTTCCAAAGCGGGAAGAATAGCACTTCCTCCCATAGCTCTTCCCATATCCATAGAAGCCCCCGTAGCCACCACCATACCCAGCACTGTATCCACCTCCATAAGCACCCCCGGAACCGACTGAGCCACTGAAACTACCACCTCCATATAGGCCCCCATATCCATAGGGTAAATTTGGCAAGGTGCTTCCCACAACGCTGTCTTGAGGGCAGGTAGCGAGAATCGGTCCCGGGAATCTCACGACAACCGGTGGTGCATAGACCACTGCGCTCGAGTCTCCGCACGATGTGACACAAGGCTCGTTCCAGGCATCAACATATGGGTCTGGGCAGATGTCGGGATAACATGGCGGGCGTGGGTAACACAGAGCTTTGCTGGAAGACATCTTTTGGGATTGTGATATACCTGAAACACACAGTGAGGAGCAGAGTAGACATTACATGGAATTCACAGTGGCATTGGAGATGCACAGCTGGTGTAATAAGTAATAGATGATAAGGAGGTCCATTTAAAAAAAGATCCATATCTGATCCCATTTCTTCCCTTTAACCCTGTTCACCCTAAGTCTTCTGTCTAACCAACTCCTGTGACGCCTTCGCACAGTCTGTCTCCCTCCTTCCCATGCCAAGCAACTTTCCTATTTCTTTGAGTCCCATCCGCAAACTTTTCTTTATCTACTCAGCCTTTATTGGCCACTTTTCCTTGAGATCACCTCTGCTTTGACCTTCTAACATCTCCATCCCCTGGTTCCACCTTTCTAGTCCTCCTGCTGTCTCTCTCTTTTTTTTTTGAGGCCACCCCCATCCATCCCCTGACCCTTCTTTTTAAATCTTCAAACTCTGATGAAAAGCTTTCTCAGCACATTCACAGTAAGCCACCTTTTCACTGCTTCAGGGAACCATTAAGCTGCACAAAACCCCTATAAAATGAGTGATTATTATCCCTAGGGCACATTACTAGGTGCTCAGTGGAAGTCACAGGATAAACTGGGAGTAGAACTCAGGCCCTCCGCATTGTAGGTAAGGCTAGAATTGATCTTTGGAATTCCCATCTTTCCCACATGCTACAACTGAGAATGGTGCCCCATTGCACTGAGCGCTGTACATGCAAAGAGTGAAATACACTATGCTGATGGGTAAGGCAATTATCTGAGAGGTAAGAGACACGGGTTTTAACTTGTACCACTAAGAAATTAAGTATGGCCATACTGGAAAAGATCAGCTGTCCATCTCGGCCAGTATCCTGTCTCTAATAGCATCATCACACTATGCTTCTCTATTATGCTTCAGATTAACGTACAAGTACCGCGAATTTGTCCATTATGGAGTGAGTTCCCTTTCTAGCACCTGTAAAGCAGAGACTAACTTTTCCCTGCAGGAGAACACCTATATATCCCTTCAAAACTCTTGGTTTCAATTATGCCTTCGAGCTGTATCTACTAAACTGACAAGAATAGTCACATTGCTGTTCAATAGTTATATATGAAAGCTGATCTCCATAGTTTTATGGAGAGAGTAGGGTCAGATCATCAGCCGGGGTAAATCTTTCTGTTAAAGTCACAGTTCCAATGAAGTCAGCTGAGGATCGGCAATGCGTATCGAGTCAGACTAGTGCAGTCAATAGTCAAAGTAGACTGAGGCTGAGATCTGTCACAATGCTCTCAGGAAATTCCCTGTCCAATCCCCATTTACTGCGATACAGAGGGGGTCCCAATCCCATATGAAGTTTTTAAAATTGCCACCTGCTATTTATAAGACTGCATCCACCAAGGTCTTCAGTTGGAAAGCTACAGAAACTCTCTTATCGAAAGCAAGATGCCCTCTGCTCCAACAGATCAAAAATCAGATCGTAGCGGTGCAGGATTCAGTCCATAGTTAATCTTATCACGAAAGCAACAATTGGAGCCAATTGTGTTAAATAGACTTACCCCGTTCACGAAGGCGATGAAGTCAGGAGAGGTGGATAGAACAACCCGCAGTTCCCAGCACCTTTATATGCTTTCTTAGCCAATGGGAAGCAGAGGAAACACCCCTTATGCCCTGAGACCTGATCCTTAACCAAACCAAATGTTTTTTTGCCTGGCTAATTCCTCTCTTTGTTGTAATGGCTTTGATCATGGTTAATCAATTACTCAATTCTCAGTCTCACATAGGATGACATGCACAATACACCCTGCAGTTTCTGTCATCTGAAATCTTTATGGGCAAGATACCTTCCTGGTATCATCCGATTAACGTGCTTGGTGTCAACACGGATATAAATGGAGATCCATTTTTCTTGTTCTGCTTTGAATTACTTCACTGTATGAGGGTGACTCATGGGTGTATCACTACAATCTGCTGTCATGTACAGAATTCCATGTGCGTTTGTTATACCCAAACTGGTAACTAATTAGCAGCAAGGTGGAGTGTCCCCTTGGAACTCCTTGGCGGATGGGAGAGTTTCTGCGGCATGCTTAGGATCCCCAGCCACAACTCTTCACTATGTGTTTGAGACGATATGTTTTTGAAATCCATTGATACTTTTTCAGTCCCTTTAATGGCCTTCGTACCAGGCCTTCTGGGTGACAATACTCTCCTAGAAAGAGGTCCAGATCATGCCCAGTGCTTAAGTTAAATCCCTCCTAATCTTTCGAAGTAGAACTGAAGCAGGATCGAAGTGGTGCATATTATTTGTGTTCAACTCTGATTTTCAGTCTAGCGCTAATAGACATTCCAGTCCGAAGAGATGTCCAGTCAAGTGATCAGTGGTTTAAGGTTAGGGACTCACCTGAGGATCAGAACAGGACACTTAAGGTCCCCCTACTGCAGGGTTGTATAAAGATTTGGGATTAAAATCTTGGGACTGCTTCTCCATTAATGACCTCACAAGAGGGTGGTTTTCTTCTGGGGCAATGCTCCTGACAAAAAAAGCCCAGGAAGACTCACATGAGAGATCGAAATGAAGCCCACTTAGTCATGGCGAGATAGCTGAGGAATGAGCTTCCAGCAGAAATTAGACTAATCTAGGGCATGATTTACCTTTGCAAAGGATGCAAGGTCCTTCTCTTCTAGAAACTACCCCACCATTGCCCACATTTTTTCAACTGCTTTTTCATCTCAACTCGTTGGAAAGATGCCCGTTCAACTACCCCCACTTTTTGCTGCAAATCTAGACGAAGCCTGACATAGTCTGGTTTTGGTTGTTCTGTTGTGATCCCCATGTGAGTGCCTAACCTTAATACACTGATCACTTGACTGGACATCTCTTCAGACTGGAATGTCTGATAGCATTAGGCTGACAATCAGGGGTGAACATAAATAATATGAACCACTTCGATCCTGCTTCAGTTCTATTTTGAAAACTTCAGAGGGTTTTAACTTAAGCCGAGGGCATGTGCTGCCCTGTTTCCAGGAGACTATTGTAACCTAGATGGCCTGTTTGAAGGCTATTGAACAGATTAAAAATTTATCCAAGTATTTCAAAAACATAATGGCTCGAACACATAGTGAAGAATTATAGGTGGGGATTTTAAGCATGCCCAATAAACTCTCCCACCTACCAAGGAGTTCCAGAGTAAACACCTTGCCACTAATTAGATTCTAGTTTGGATGTAATGGACTAACATGGAATCCTGTGTATGAAAGCAGATTGTGCTTATGATACATCCCTGAGTCACCCTCATAGTGTGAAATAATTCAAAGCAGAATGAAAGAAATGGAACTAGATTTATTCCTGTGTTGACACTAAGGAAGTTAGTAGGATGATACCAGGAAGCTATCTTGCTATAAAGATTTAAGAGGACAGGAACTGCCGAGTGTAATATGCATGTCATCCTATGTGGGACTGAGAATTGAGTAATTGTTTAACCATGATCAAAGCCATTGCCACAATTAGAGGCCTTAGCCAGGCAAGAAAACATTTGCTTTGGTTAATTATCAGGTCTCAGTGTAGGAGGGGTGTTCCCTCTGCTTCCCATTGGCTAAGAAACCATATAAAGGTGCTGGGAAGTGCGGGTTGTTCTATCCACTTCTCTTGACTTCATCCCCTTGGTGCACTGGGTAAGTCTATTTAACCCTAGTTGTTTTAGTGATAGTTTTAAATATGAACTGAACGCTTCACCAATACTCTGTGACTCTAGAAACGCAGGAGAAGGGGGCATCGTGCTTTCCGTAGGAGACGTTCTGTAGCTTGTCACTTGCTGAGCGTGGTGCATGCAGTCTTAGCAATTTTTAAAATCTACAGATGGGATCGGGAGTCGCCCATTCCAAATAATTACTTTTGTTATATTCTCCTCTCTGCATATCGGGTGGGCAGTACAACTGGGGACCATTCCCAGTAGTAGCATTTAGGAGATCCTGGAGTTCACATGCTCAATTCTCTCATTAGTCTCAATCAGGAGGGCCTGAGTTCTTCTCCCAGGTCACCCAGTGACTCAAGTCACTTCAACTGAGCCTCTAACCTGCCACAGGGATAATAACCATTCATTTCATAGGCGTTCTCCACAGCTTAATGGTTGCCTTGAGCAGTGAAAAGCTGGTTTACTCTGAAGGTAGCAGGAAAGCTTTTGGAAGGTTTAAGAAGAAGATTTAGGGTTGTATTGAAGTGGCCTCAAGAAACAGAGAGCTCAGAATCTTTTGTAACACTCAGAATTGTGTGTAATGTCTACTCTGCTCCCCACTGTGTGTTTCAGGTATACCACAATCCCAAAAGATGTCTTCCAGCAAAGCTCTGTGTTACCCACGCCCGCCATGTTATCCTGACATCTGCCCAGACCCGTATGTTGATGCCTGGAACGAGCCTTGTCTCACCTCATGCGGCGACTCGAGCGCAGTGGTCTATGCACCACCGGTTGTCGTGAGATTCCCGGGACCGATTCTTGCTACCTGCCCTCAAGACAGCGTTGTGGGAAGCACCTTACCATATTTACCCTATGGGTACGGGGGCCTATATGGAGGTGGTAGTTTTGGTGGCTCAGTTGGATCTGGGGGTGCTTATGGAGGTGGATCCGGTGCTGGGTATGGTGGTGGATACGGGGGCGGATATGGAGGCAAATACGGGGGCTTCTATGGGTATGGGAAGAGCTATGGTAGGAAGTGCTATTCTTCCCGCTTTGGAAGCTGTGGCCCATGTTAAAGAAAGATCCACGGAACAAGAAACAACCAGGAAATGAAAGCGACGATGGAGATTCGCCTCTTAGGTAATGGAAAAGGAGCACCTACAACTCCACATGAAATCAGTGGGGGCTGTGTGTAAATCAGGCCGATCAAAGTCTTCCCTTCTTACATGTTACCTTAACTGTACGGTCTAAGAATTGTGCATCTTAGTCTTATGCTCATATTGTGCTTTGTCCTCTTTGAGGCTGAAAGGTCTACAACAAGTAACTTAATTGGATGAAAAACGGGACATGGTGTGAGAAAGAGAACAGAACATCTTGTGCCAAATGCATCACTTTCGAGATAGTGATTCATTGTAGCTCCTATTGTAACCCTGAATATACAGTCTCTGTGCTTTGCATTAACTCATTCTGAAGTGTGAACTCCGACGCTCATTCCAATTAAAAATTATGCTGCATCTTAATATTGGCCTTCTGGTTTTCCTTTCCCTTCCATTCTTTCTTTCGAAAGCACTCCGGGTGAAATTCTCCATTGTGTAGATGGTCAATACCAACCCTATGTACTAACCAATCCCACTCAAATCCATAAGTAAGAATAGAATCAGGTACTCTACAGGGGGGGAATTACCCTTTGTTACACCTGTCTCTGATAGACTCTATCTAAATAAATACATTTCAATTAGAATAGATTTCTCTGTTCTAATTATTATACAGAACTGTAGAATCATGGAAATAGAGGGCTAGAAGGGATCGTTAGAGGCTGTCTAGTCCAGCTCCCTGAGCTGAGGCAGGACCAAGTAAACATAGACCAACCCTTACAAGTGTTTGGCTATTCTGTTCTTAAAATCCTCTCGGGATGATGATTCTGCAACTTCCCTTGAAAGCCTAAAATCAGTGCTTAACTATCATTAGAATTAGAAACTTTATGCTTATATATAGCCTAAAACTCCCTGGCTTCAGATTAAGATAGGTACTCCTTTTGCTTCCTTTAGTGGTCACGAAGAAGAATTGATCACCATCCTCTCTATAACAGCCCTGAACGTACATGAAGACTATTATCAGATACCCCCGCCCCGCCCAATTTTCGTTTTTCAATTCTAAACATGTCTGGTTTTGTTTAAAGTTTTCTCATAATTCAGGTTTTCTAAACCTTTCCTCATTTTTGTCGCTCTCCTCTGGACTCTCTCCAGTTGGTCCACATCTTTCCTGCTAATGTCTGTTGCCCAAAACCAGACACAATACTCCATCTGAAACCCCGACAGTGCCAGTTAGAGCAGGACAATTTGCTTCTTAAATTATAGGACTTTGCACTTGTATTTATTCAATTTCAGCGTGTTGATTTCAGATTCATTCTGCGATTTGTCAAGCTGGTTTGGAATTCAAATCCTGCCTCCAAAGTGCTTGCAACCCCTCTCAACTTGGTGTCATCCACTACTTGCCTGAGTCTACTTTCCACACTATTACGCAAATATCACATAGTAGAGGAACCAGGAAAACCTCCCAAGTGTCCCTGCTAGATATGGCCTCCCACATAGAAAACAAACCATTGATAACTAGTCTTTGAGTCCTGACTTTCAGCCGGTTAGGCACCCACTTGTTAGAAATTTCATCTCGACCATACGTTGACAAGAATGAGATAGGAAGCCGTTTTGTTAGTGCCTGAAGCTGTAAACAGAAGGATTAGGATTAGGATGGGGGAGAAGGAACAGGAAACTGGGATATTCACTGTGGTGAGTCTTTCAGTCCCACCCACATCTGAATTCCACAGAGCTGGGAGATGTATGTCCCTCCAAGCATCCCACCTCAAATACAGAATATATGTGCGCCCCTTTAAAAACTACATATGATGCAAAATTATGAGAAAATGTACCAGGACATACAAAACAAAATAATGATATAAACAGCACAACAATGTAAATTCAGCCACTGTGAACTCCATGTAATGTCTACTCTGCTCCTCACTGTGTGTTTCAGGTATACCACAATCCCAAAAGATGTCTTCCAGCAAAGCTCTGTGTTACCCACGCCCGCCATGTTATCCCAACATCTGCCCAGACCCATATGTTGATGCCTGGAACGAGCCTTGTGTCACATGGTGCGGCGACTCGAGCGCAGTGGTCTATGCTCCGCCGGTTGTCGTGAGATTCCCGGGACCGATTCTCGCTACCTGCCCTCAAGACAGCGTTGTGGGAAGCACCTTGCCATATTTACCCTATGGGTATGGGGGCCTATATGGAGGTGGTGGTTTTGGTGGCTCAGTTGGATCTGGGGGTGCTTATGGAGGCGGATCCGGTGCTGGGTATGGTGGTGGATACGGGGGCGGATATGGAGGCAAATACGGGGGCTTCTATGGGTATGGGAAGAGCTATGGTAGGAAGTGCTATTCTTCCCGCTTTGGAAGCTGTGGCCCATGTTAAAGAAAGATCCACGGAACAAGAAACAACCAGGAAATGAAAGCGACGATGGAGATTCGCCTCTAAGCTAATGGAAAAGGAGCACCTACAACTCCACATGAAATCAGTGGGGGCTGTGTGTAAATCAGGCCGATCAAAGTCTTCCCTTCTTACATGTTACATTAACTGTACGGTCTAAGAATTGTGCAGCTTAGTCTTATGCTCATATTGTGCTTTGTCCTCTCTGAGGCTGAAAGGTCTACAACAAGTAACTTAATTGGATGAAAAACGGGACACAGTTTTCAATTCTGCGGGTGTGAGAAAGAGAACAGAACATCTTGTGTCAAATGCATCACTTTAGAGATAGTGATGCATTGTAGCTCCTATTGTAACCCCGAATATACAGTCTCTGTGCTTTGCATTAACTCATTCTGTAAGTGTGAACTCCGACGCTCATTCCCATTAAAAATTATGCTGCATCTTAATATTGGCCTTCTGGTTTTCCTTTCCCCTCCATTCTTTCTTTCCAAAGCACTCCATGTGAAATTCTCCCCTGTGCCGATGGTCAATACCAACCCTATGTACTAACCAATCCCACTCAAATCCATAAGTAAGAGAAGAATCAGGTACATTAATTGGTTAATGGAATTATGCAGGCCCTCTATAGGGAGGAAATACCATGTTGTTACGTGTCTCACATAGAATTAAACTAAATATATAACTCTCAATTAGAATATAGTTTTCCTGCTCTAAATATTATACAGAATTGTAGCACCTTTGTAAAGTAGTAGTGGAAGGAACCTCAAGAGTACATCTTGAGTGAGTGAGCTGAGGCTGAACCAAGTACACCTAGATCATCCCTGACAGGTATTTGGCGAACCTGTTCTTTATATCTTCCGGGGATAGGGATTCCGCAACTTCCCTTGAAAGTCTAAAATCAGTGCTTAACTATCATCAAAGTTAGAAATTTTAGGCCTATATATAACTTAAAACTCCCTAGCTGCAGAGTAAAATAGTTCCTCCTTGTGCTTCCTTTAGTGGACGTGGTCAGCAATTGAACACCATCCCCTCTATAACAGCCCTGAACATCCATGAAATCAGCTATCAGATACCGCCCCCCTGCCCTACCCTCAATTTTCATTTCTCAGGTCTAACTATACCGAGTTTTCTTTAACCTTTCCACATAATTCAGGTATTCTAAAACCTTCACCATTTTTGTAGCTCTCCTCTGGACACACCCCAATAGGTCCACTTCTTTCGTGCTAATGTCTGTTGCCCAAAGCCGGACAAAATGCTCCATCTGAAGTCCCACTGCTGCCAGTTAGAGCCAGATAATTTCCTTCTTAAGTATGGGACTTTGCACTTGTCTTTATTGAATTGAAGCTTCTTGATTTCAGACCCTTTCTGCAATTTATCAAGGTCAGTTGGAATTCAAGTCCTGCCTCCAAAGGGCTTTGAGACCCTTTCAACTTGGTGTCATCCACTAATTATCGCAGTGTACTCTCCACACCAATACCCAAATCGTTAATGAAAATACCGCATAGTACAGGAACCACGAGCACCTCCTACGTCTCCCCGCGACATATGGCTTCCCACATAGAAAAAAAAAGCATTCGTCACTCGTCTTTGAGTATGGACTTTCTACCAGTTATGCAACCACATTTTAGAAATTTCATCTCAACTGTAACTTGCTCATAAAGAGATAGGCTCCCTTTCTGTTAGTGTCTGCAGCTGTAACCGGAAGGATGAGGAGCTCTAGGGGAGAAGGACCAGGAAACAGGGATATTTTCTGTGGTTGAGTCTTTCAGTCCCATCCACAGCTCAATTCCAGAGAGCTGGGAGATATAGATCCCTCCCATCATCCCACCTCAAATACTGATTGCACGTGCGCCCCTTGAAAAACTACACATGCAGCAAAATTATGAGAAAATGTACCAGGACATACAAAACAAAATAGTGATATAAACGTCAGAACAATGTAAATTCAGCACGTGTATCCCAATCTCCAGCTAAATCTTGCCAACTGCTTGCCCTAAAACTTGCCCACCAGCCAGCTTTTCATGTCACGCCAAATTGTGTTTGGGTTTCCACACATTCTAATTTTGTCTGAAGCAGGAAGAAAGACTGAATTGCTCTTTGCTCCTTCCCAAGATGAACCAAAGGGGCCAGAGAGGTCTGCAGCTACGTCCCAGGCAAAGAGAGGTCTCCTCAGAGCCGGGGAGAAACTCGAGCCATAATCCAGTGCCAAGCTGGCTGTCATGGATTGGGAGGAACACAAAGTCCATGCCATCCCGAGTCCAGGTATGCAACCTCACCCCGATGCGGGACAGTGTTGGAGAGCCACGGGGGAAAAGACTGAGTCAGTCTTGCATATGAGGAGACCGAAGAGAGGGAATCGATCTGAGCAAAATGTGTCAGGGTATCTATGACTAGAACCAAGGCCAAGATTTTCAGAAGTGACTAGTGATTTCTGATGCCTCACGTCTCGGGTGCTCAACTCGAGTTACCATGTCAGGGCCTTTCTGATATTGCTCAGCACTCGTCTTCTGAAAAGAGAACTCCATGAATGTTCCTCTGGCAGCCCAAAACTGAGTCTCCCAATAACACCTGATCCTTCAGAAAATCATGACGTAACTAGATAGCTTGGCGAGATTAAAGGCTTGGCTTTGCCCTGCTTCTGGTACAAGACACAGGTCTGGATTCTGTTCTCCTTTGCACTTGTAAAAACCCAGCACTGCTCCTTTGTCCTCTACAGAGTAACCCCAGAATTACAACAGTTTAACATGAGAACACTAGCTTAGTGGGTTCTTCACTAGCTTGTTGTTCACTAGTTACAAAGTGAGGTTACAAAAAACTGAGCATGTTTAAACTTCAGAAATTGAAAACAGAGGGAGAGACCTGACAACAGTCTTCATGTATGTTCAGGGCAGTTATAGAGAGGATGGTGATCAATTGTTCTCCATGTACACTAATGGTAGGACAAGGAGTAATTGACTCAATCTGCAACAAGGGACATTTAGGTTACATACAAGCATAAACTTTTTAACTATCATGATCGTTAAGCTGTGATTTTAGGCTTTTAAAGGAAGTAATGGAATCCCCGTCACTGGAGGTTTTAAGAACAAGATATACAAACACATCAGGGATTGTTTAGATGTGCTTGGTCCTGTCTGAGTGTACAGAGATGGACTACATAAGAACATAGGAATGGCCTTGCTGGGTCAGACCAAAGGTCCATCTAGCCCAGTATCCTGTCTTCCGACAGCGGGCAGTGCCCGAAGCCCCAGAGGGACTGAACAGAAGAAGTCGTCATCAAGTGATCCATCTTCTGTTGCCCATTCCCAGCTTCTGGCAAACAGAGGCTAGGGACACCATTCCTGCCCATCCTGGCTAATAGCCATTGATGGACCTGTCCTCCATGAATTTATCTCGTTCTTTTTTGAACCCTGTTATGGTCTTGGCCTTCACAACATCCTCTGGCACGGAGTTCCACAGGTTGACTGCGTTATGTGAAGAAATACTTCCTTTTATTTGTTTTAAACCTACTACCTATTAATTTCATTGGGTGACCCCTAGTTCTTGTGTTATGAGAAGGAGTAAACAATACTTCCCTATCTGCTTTCTCTACACCAGTCATGATTTTATAGACCTCAATCATAGCTCCCATTAGCCATCTCTTTTAGAAGCTGAAAAGTCCCAGTCTTATTAATCTCTCCTCATACGGAAGCCGTTCCATACCCCAAATCATTTTTGTTGCCCTTTACATGACCTCTGAAGGTGTCCTCCACCCTTACACTTACAGAATTCTATGATTCTATAGAATATTTAGGGCAGGGAAACATACTCTTGTTGAAAGTTATTTATTTATTCATTCCCATTCTAAAAGAAACAAGTGTAACAAGGGGGTAACTCCCTCCTGTGCAGAGGCCCTCGACAGTGCTATTGGCCAACTAAAATACCTGATTCTCTTCTCACTTATGCGCTTGAGTGTGATTGATGCAATGCATAGGGCTGGTACTGACCATTGGCAAAGGGGAGAATTTCACCCAGAGTGCTTTGGCAAAAAAGAATGGAGGAGAAAGGAAAACCAGAAAGTCAAGAATGTAATGCTACATAATTTTTAATGGGAATGACCAGTGCATTTTACATTGCAGAATGAATTAATGCAGAGCACAGAGAATGTATTTTCAGCAGAACAATAGGAGCTAAAAGCAATCACTCTCTAAAAAGTGTGCATTTCACACAAGATGTTCTGCTGTTTTCCTTTCAGCTGTACATTTTGAAATTATGTTCCATTTTTCATCAAATTAAGCTCTTGTTGTAGACCTTTCAGCATCAAATAGGATAAAGCACAAGAGGAGCTGCAAAAGCATTAGCCTATAAAGTTAAGGTAATATATAACAAGGGGATAATATAGATAGGCCTGATTTGTACACAGCCCCCAATGATGTCATATGGAGATGTACGTGCTCATCGTCCATACGGTGAGTGGGTAATCTTTATCTTCTCTTTCATTTCCTGGTTGTTTCTTGTTCCGTGGGCATTTCTTCTGGGTTTAACATGGACGACAGCTTCCAAAGCGGGAAGAATAGCACTTCCTCCCATAGCTCTTCCCATATCCATAGAAGCCCCCGTAGCCACCACCATACCCAGCACTGTATCCACCTCCATAAGCACCCCCGGAACCGACTGAGCCACTGAAACTACCACCTCCATATAGGCCCCCATATCCATAGGGTAAATTTGGCAAGGTGCTTCCCACAACGCTGTCTTGAGGGCAGGTAGCGAGAATCGGTCCCGGGAATCTCACGACAACCGGTGGTGCATAGACCACTGCGCTCGAGTCTCCGCACGATGTGACACAAGGCTCGTTCCAGGCATCAACATATGGGTCTGGGCAGATGTCGGGATAACATGGCGGGCGTGGGTAACACAGAGCTTTGCTGGAAGACATCTTTTGGGATTGTGATATACCTGAAACACACAGTGAGGAGCAGAGTAGACATTACATGGAATTCACAGTGGCATTGGAGATGCACAGCTGGTGTAATAAGTAATAGATGATAAGGAGGTCCATTTAAAAAAAGATCCATATCTGATCCCATTTCTTCCCTTTAACCCTGTTCACCCTAAGTCTTCTGTCTAACCAACTCCTGTGACGCCTTCGCACAGTCTGTCTCCCTCCTTCCCATGCCAAGCAACTTTCCTATTTCTTTGAGTCCCATCCGCAAACTTTTCTTTATCTACTCAGCCTTTATTGGCCACTTTTCCTTGAGATCACCTCTGCTTTGACCTTCTAACATCTCCATCCCCTGGTTCCACCTTTCTAGTCCTCCTGCTGTCTCTCTCTTTTTTTTTTGAGGCCACCCCCATCCATCCCCTGACCCTTCTTTTTAAATCTTCAAACTCTGATGAAAAGCTTTCTCAGCACATTCACAGTAAGCCACCTTTTCACTGCTTCAGGGAACCATTAAGCTGCACAAAACCCCTATAAAATGAGTGATTATTATCCCTAGGGCACATTACTAGGTGCTCAGTGGAAGTCACAGGATAAACTGGGAGTAGAACTCAGGCCCTCCGCATTGTAGGTAAGGCTAGAATTGATCTTTGGAATTCCCATCTTTCCCACATGCTACAACTGAGAATGGTGCCCCATTGCACTGAGCGCTGTACATGCAAAGAGTGAAATACACTATGCTGATGGGTAAGGCAATTATCTGAGAGGTAAGAGACACGGGTTTTAACTTGTACCACTAAGAAATTAAGTATGGCCATACTGGAAAAGATCAGCTGTCCATCTCGGCCAGTATCCTGTCTCTAATAGCATCATCACACTATGCTTCTCTATTATGCTTCAGATTAACGTACAAGTACCGCGAATTTGTCCATTATGGAGTGAGTTCCCTTTCTAGCACCTGTAAAGCAGAGACTAACTTTTCCCTGCAGGAGAACACCTATATATCCCTTCAAAACTCTTGGTTTCAATTATGCCTTCGAGCTGTATCTACTAAACTGACAAGAATAGTCACATTGCTGTTCAATAGTTATATATGAAAGCTGATCTCCATAGTTTTATGGAGAGAGTAGGGTCAGATCATCAGCCGGGGTAAATCTTTCTGTTAAAGTCACAGTTCCAATGAAGTCAGCTGAGGATCGGCAATGCGTATCGAGTCAGACTAGTGCAGTCAATAGTCAAAGTAGACTGAGGCTGAGATCTGTCACAATGCTCTCAGGAAATTCCCTGTCCAATCCCCATTTACTGCGATACAGAGGGGGTCCCAATCCCATATGAAGTTTTTAAAATTGCCACCTGCTATTTATAAGACTGCATCCACCAAGGTCTTCAGTTGGAAAGCTACAGAAACTCTCTTATCGAAAGCAAGATGCCCTCTGCTCCAACAGATCAAAAATCAGATCGTAGCGGTGCAGGATTCAGTCCATAGTTAATCTTATCACGAAAGCAACAATTGGAGCCAATTGTGTTAAATAGACTTACCCCGTTCACGAAGGCGATGAAGTCAGGAGAGGTGGATAGAACAACCCGCAGTTCCCAGCACCTTTATATGCTTTCTTAGCCAATGGGAAGCAGAGGAAACACCCCTTATGCCCTGAGACCTGATCCTTAACCAAACCAAATGTTTTTTTGCCTGGCTAATTCCTCTCTTTGTTGTAATGGCTTTGATCATGGTTAATCAATTACTCAATTCTCAGTCTCACATAGGATGACATGCACAATACACCCTGCAGTTTCTGTCATCTGAAATCTTTATGGGCAAGATACCTTCCTGGTATCATCCGATTAACGTGCTTGGTGTCAACACGGATATAAATGGAGATCCATTTTTCTTGTTCTGCTTTGAATTACTTCACTGTATGAGGGTGACTCATGGGTGTATCACTACAATCTGCTGTCATGTACAGAATTCCATGTGCGTTTGTTATACCCAAACTGGTAACTAATTAGCAGCAAGGTGGAGTGTCCCCTTGGAACTCCTTGGCGGATGGGAGAGTTTCTGCGGCATGCTTAGGATCCCCAGCCACAACTCTTCACTATGTGTTTGAGACGATATGTTTTTGAAATCCATTGATACTTTTTCAGTCCCTTTAATGGCCTTCGTACCAGGCCTTCTGGGTGACAATACTCTCCTAGAAAGAGGTCCAGATCATGCCCAGTGCTTAAGTTAAATCCCTCCTAATCTTTCGAAGTAGAACTGAAGCAGGATCGAAGTGGTGCATATTATTTGTGTTCAACTCTGATTTTCAGTCTAGCGCTAATAGACATTCCAGTCCGAAGAGATGTCCAGTCAAGTGATCAGTGGTTTAAGGTTAGGGACTCACCTGAGGATCAGAACAGGACACTTAAGGTCCCCCTACTGCAGGGTTGTATAAAGATTTGGGATTAAAATCTTGGGACTGCTTCTCCATTAATGACCTCACAAGAGGGTGGTTTTCTTCTGGGGCAATGCTCCTGACAAAAAAAGCCCAGGAAGACTCACATGAGAGATCGAAATGAAGCCCACTTAGTCATGGCGAGATAGCTGAGGAATGAGCTTCCAGCAGAAATTAGACTAATCTAGGGCATGATTTACCTTTGCAAAGGATGCAAGGTCCTTCTCTTCTAGAAACTACCCCACCATTGCCCACATTTTTTCAACTGCTTTTTCATCTCAACTCGTTGGAAAGATGCCCGTTCAACTACCCCCACTTTTTGCTGCAAATCTAGACGAAGCCTGACATAGTCTGGTTTTGGTTGTTCTGTTGTGATCCCCATGTGAGTGCCTAACCTTAATACACTGATCACTTGACTGGACATCTCTTCAGACTGGAATGTCTGATAGCATTAGGCTGACAATCAGGGGTGAACATAAATAATATGAACCACTTCGATCCTGCTTCAGTTCTATTTTGAAAACTTCAGAGGGTTTTAACTTAAGCCGAGGGCATGTGCTGCCCTGTTTCCAGGAGACTATTGTAACCTAGAAGGCCTGTTTGAAGGCTATTGAACAGATTAAAAATTTATCCAAGGATTTCAAAAACATAATGGCTCAAACACACAGTGAAGAATTACAGGTGGGGATTTTAAGCATGCCCAATAAACTCTCCCACCTACCAAGGAGTTCCAGAGTAAACACCTTGCCACTAATTAGATTCTAGTTTGGATGTAATGGACTAACATGGAATCCTGTGTATGAAAGCAGATTGTGCTTATGATACATCCCTGAGTCACCCTCATAGTGTGAAATAATTCAAAGCAGAATGAAAGAAATGGAACTAGATTTATTCCTGTGTTGACACCAAGGAAGTTAGTAGGATGATACCAGGAAGCTATCTTGCTATAAAGATTTAAGAGGACAGGAACTGCCGAGTGTAATATGCATGTCATCCTATGTGGGACTGAGAATTGAGTAATTGTTTAACCATGATCAAAGCCATTGCCACAATTAGAGGCCTTAGCCAGGCAAGAAAACATTTGCTTTGGTTAATTATCAGGTCTCAGTGTAGGAGGGGTGTTCCCTCTGCTTCCCATTGGCTAAGAAACCATATAAAGGTGCTGGGAAGTGCGGGTTGTTCTATCCACTTCTCTTGACTTCACCCCTTGGTGCACTGGGTAAGTCTATTTAACCCTAGTTGTTTTAGTGATAGTTTTAAATATGAACTGAACGCTTCACCAATACTCTGTGACTCTAGAAACGCAGGAGAAGGGGGCATCGTGCTTTCCGTAGGAGACGTTCTGTAGCTTGTCACTTGCTGAGCGTGGTGCATGCAGTCTTAGCAATTTTTCAAATCTACAGATGGGATCGGGAGTCGCCCATTCCAAATAATTACTTTTGTTATATTCTCCTCTCTGCATATCGGGTGGGCAGTACAACTGGGGACCATTCCCAGTAGTAGCATTTAGGAGATCCTGGAGTTCACATGCTCAATTCTCTCATTAATCTCAATCAGGAGGGCCTGAGTTCTTCTCCCAGGTCACCCAGTGACTCAAGTCACTTCAACTGAGCCTCTAACCTGCCACAGGGATAATAACCACTCATTTCATAGGCGTTCTCCACAGCTTAATGATTGCCTTGAGCAGTGAAAAGCTGGTTTACTCTGAAGGTAGCAGGAAAGCTTTTGGAAGGTTTAAGAAGAAGATTTAGGGTTGTATTGAAGTGGCCTCAAGAAACAGAGAGCTCGGAATCTCTTGTAACACTCAGAATTGTGTGTAATGTCTACTCTGCTCCCCACTGTGTGTTTCAGGTATACCACAATCCCAAAAGATGTCTTCCAGCAAAGCTCTGTGTTACCCATGCCCCCCATGTTATCCCGATATCTGCCCAGACCCATATGTTGATGCCTGGAACGAGCCTTGTGTCACCTCATGCGGAGACTCGAGCGCAGTGGTCTATGCACCGCCGGTTGTCGTGAGATTCCCGGGACCGATTCTTACTACCTGCCCTCAAGACAGCGTTGTGGGAAGCACCTTACCATATTTACCCTATGGGTACGGGGGCCTATATGGAGGTGGTAGTTTTGGTGGCTCAGTTGGATCTGGGGGTGCTTATGGAGGTGGATCCGGTGCTGGGTATGGTGGTGGATACGGGGGCGGATATGGAGGCAAATACGGGGGCTTCTATGGGTATGGGAAGAGCTATGGTAGGAAGTGCTATTCTTCCCGCTTTGGAAGCTGTGGCCCATGTTAAAGAAAGATCCACGGAACAAGAAACAACCAGGAAATGAAAGCGACGATGGAGATTCGCCTCTAAGCTAGTGGAAAAGGAGCACCTACAACTCCACATGAAATCAGTGGGGGCTGTGTGTAAATCAGGCCGATCAAAGTCTTCCCTTCTTACATGTTACCTTAACTGTACGGTCTAAGAATTGTGCATCTTAGTCTTATGCTCATATTGTGCTTTGTCCTCTTTGAGGCTGAAAGGTCTACAACAAGTAACTTAATTGGATGAAAAACGGGACATGGTGTGAGAAAGAGAACAGAACATCTTGTGCCAAATGCATCACTTTCGAGATAGTGATTCATTGTAGCTCCTATTGTAACCCTGAATATACAGTCTCTGTGCTTTGCATTAACTCATTCTGAAGTGTGAACTCCGACGCTCATTCCAATTAAAAATTATGCTGCATCTTAATATTGGCCTTCTGGTTTTCCTTTCCCTTCCATTCTTTCTTTCGAAAGCACTCCGGGTGAAATTCTCCATTGTGTAGATGGTCAATACCAACCCTATGTACTAACCAATCCCACTCAAATCCATAAGTAAGAATAGAATCAGGTACTCTACAGGGGGGGAATTACCCTTTGTTACACCTGTCTCTGATAGACTCTATCTAAATAAATACATTTCAATTAGAATAGATTTCTCTGTTCTAATTATTATACAGAACTGTAGAATCATGGAAATAGAGGGCTAGAAGGGATCGTTAGAGGCTGTCTAGTCCAGCTCCCTGAGCTGAGGCAGGACCAAGTAAACATAGACCAACCCTTACAAGTGTTTGGCTATTCTGTTCTTAAAATCCTCTCGGGATGATGATTCTGCAACTTCCCTTGAAAGCCTAAAATCAGTGCTTAACTATCATTAGAATTAGAAACTTTATGCTTATATATAGCCTAAAACTCCCTGGCTTCAGATTAAGATAGGTACTCCTTTTGCTTCCTTTAGTGGTCACGAAGAAGAATTGATCACCATCCTCTCTATAACAGCCCTGAACGTACATGAAGACTATTATCAGATACCCCCGCCCCGCCCAATTTTCGTTTTTCAATTCTAAACATGTCTGGTTTTCTTTAAAGTTTTCTCATAATTCAGGTTTTCTAAACCTTTCCTCATTTTTGTCGCTCTCCTCTGGACTCTCTCCAGTTGGTCCACATCTTTCCTGCTAATGTCTGTTGCCCAAAACCAGACACAATACTCCATCTGAAACCCCGACAGTGCCAGTTAGAGCAGGACAATTTGCTTCTTAAATTATAGGACTTTGCACTTGTATTTATTCAATTTCAGCGTGTTGATTTCAGATTCATTCTGCGATTTGTCAAGCTGGTTTGGAATTCAAATCCTGCCTCCAAAGTGCTTGCAACCCCTCTCAACTTGGTGTCATCCACTACTTGCCTGAGTCTACTTTCCACACCATTACGCAAATATCACATAGTAGAGGAACCAGGAAAACCTCCCAAGTGTCCCTGCTAGATATGGCCTCCCACATAGAAAACAAACCATTGATAACTAGTCTTTGAGTCCTGACTTTCAGCCGGTTAGGCACCCACTTGTTAGAAATTTCATCTCGACCATACGTTGACAAGAATGAGATAGGAAGCCGTTTTGTTAGTGCCTGAAGCTGTAAACAGAAGGATTAGGATTAGGATGGGGGAGAAGGAACAGGAAACTGGGATATTCACTGTGGTGAGTCTTTCAGTCCCACCCACATCTGAATTCCACAGAGCTGGGAGATGTATGTCCCTCCAAGCATCCCACCTCAAATACAGAATATATGTGCGCCCCTTTAAAAACTACATATGATGCAAAATTATGAGAAAATGTACCAGGACATACAAAACAAAATAATGATATAAACAGCACAACAATGTAAATTCAGCACATGTATCCCAATCTCCAGATGATAAAACCAACTGCTTGCCCTAAATCTTGCCCACCAGCACATGCGTGCACCAAGCCAACTTTTCATGTCATGCCAAATTGTTTTTGGGTTTCCATGCATTCCAACTTTTTCTGCAGAAGGAAGAAATACTGAATTGCCCTTTGCTCCTTTCCAAGCTGAACCAAAGGGGCCAGAGAGGTGTGCAGCTATGTCCCAGCCAAACAGAGGTCTCTTCAGACGAGAGATTTGAGCCAAAACAAAATGCCAAGCTGGCTGTAATGGATAGGGAGGAGCACAAAGCCCATGCCATCCAGGGTAAAGGAATCCAATCTTGTTGGTTAACACCCCGATGTGGGACAGTGTTGGAGAGCCAAATGGGAAAACACTGAGCGAGGGTTGCATATGAAGAGACCAAAGAGGGGGTATAGATCTGACCAAGATGACTCAGGAAATCTATGAATGGAGCCAAGGCCAAGATTTTCAGAAGTGACTAGTGATTTGTGATGCCTCAGGTCTTGGGTGCTCAACTAGAGTTGGACTGGAATATTGGTATAGAAGGGTACAGCTTGCTGAGGAAGGACAGGCAGGGGGAAAAAAGGGAGGAGGTGTTGCCTTATATATAAAAATGTATACACTTAGACTGAGGTTGAGATGTAATAGGAGACAGACTTGTTGTAAGTCTCTGGATAAGGATAAAAGGGGTAAAAAACACGGCTGATGTCATGGTAGAAGTCTACTGCAGACCACCTGACCAGGAAGAAGAGGTGGATGAGACTTTTTTTAAACAACTAACAAAATCATCCAAAGAACAGGACTTGGTAGTGATGGGGGACTTCAACTACTTAGGCATCTGTTGGGAAAATAACAGAGCAGGGCACAGATTATCCAACAAGTTCTTGGAATATATTAGAGACAATGTTTTGTTTCAGAAGGTGGAGAAAGCTACTAGAGGAGAGGCTGTTCTAGATTTGATTTTGACAAATAGGGAGGAACTGGTTGAGAATTTGAAAGTAGAAGGCAGCTTGGTTGAAAGTGATCGTGAAATGATAGAGTTCATGAATCTAAAGAATGGTAGGAGGGAGAACAGCAAAATAAAGACAATGGATTTCAAGTAGGCAGACTTTAGCAAACTCAATGAGCTGGTAGGAGGTAAGATCCCATGGGAAGCAAGTCTAAAGGGAAAAACAATTGAAGATGGTATTTTTTCAAAGAGACATTATTAAGGGCACAAGAGCAAACTATCCCACTGCATAGGAAAGATAGGAAATATGTCAAGAGACCACCCTGTCTTAACCAGGAGATCTTCAATGATCTAATAATCAAAAAAGAGTCCTACAAAAAGTGGAAACTAGGTCAAATTACAAAGGGTAATAACACAAGTACATAGGGACAAAATTAGAAAGGCCAAGGCACAAAATGAGATCCAACTAGTGAGAGACATAAAGGGTAACAAGAAAACATTCTACAAAAACTTTAGAAGCAAGAGGAAGACCAAGGACAGGGTAGGACCATTACTCAGTGAGGGAGGAAAATAATAACAGAAAATATGGAAATGGCAGAGGTGCTTAATGACTTCTTTGTTTCGGTTTTCACCAAGAAGATTGGTAGTGATTGGACATCTAACATATTGAATGCCAGTGAAAATGAGGTAAGATCAGAGGCTAAAATAGGAAAAGAAGAAGTTAAAAATTACTTAGACAAATTAGATGTCTTCAAGTCACCAGGGCCTGATGAAATGCATCCTAGAATTCTCAAGAAACTGACTGAGGAGATATCTGAGTCATTAGCGATTATCTTTGAAAAGTCATGGAAGATGGGAGAGATTCCAGAAGACTGGAAAAGGGCCAGTATAGTGCCAATCTATAAAAAGGGAAATATGGACAACCTGGGGAATTACAGACAGTCATCTTAACTTCTGTACCCGGAAAGATAATGGAGTAAATAATTAAGCAATCAATTTGCAAACATCTAGAAGATAATAAGGTGATAAGTAGCAATCAGCATGGATTAGTCAAGAACTAATTGTGTCAAACAAACCTAAGAGCTTTCTTTGACAGGTTAACAAGCCCTGTGGATAGGGGGAAAGCAGTAGATGTGATATATCTTGACTTTAGTAAGGCTTTTGATACTGTCTTTCATGACCTAATGAACAAACTAGGGAAATGCAACCTAGAAGGAGCTACTATAAGATGGGTGCATAACTGGTTGGAAAACCATTCCCAGAGAGTACTTATTAGTGGTTCACAGTCATGCTGGAAGGGCATAATGAGTGGGGTCCCAAAGGGATCAGTTCTGAGTCCAATTCTGTTCAAAATCTTCATCAATTATTTAGATAATGGCATAGAGAGTACACTTACGAAGTTTGTGGACGATACCAAGCTGGGAGGAGTTGCAAGGAGGATAAGATTAAAATTCAAAATGATCTGAACAAACTGGAGAAATGGGCTGAAGTAAATAGGATGAAATTCAATAAGGACAAATGTAAAGTACTCCACTTAGGAAGGAACAATTTGTCGCACACATACAAAATGGGAAATGACTGCCTAGGAAGAAGTACTGCAGGAAGGGATCTGGGGGTCATAGTGGATGACAAGCTAAATATGAGTCAACAGTGTAACACTGTTGCAGAAAAAAAAAAGCAATCATCATTCTGGAATATATTATCAGGAGTGTTGTAAGCAAGACACAAAAAGTAATTCTTTCAATCTACTCCATGCTGATTAGCCCTCAACTAGGTATTGCGTCCAGTTCTGGGTGCTGCATTTTGGGAAATATGTGGACAAGTTGGAGAAAGTCCAGAGAAGAGCAACAGAAATTATTAAAGGTCTAGAAAACATGCCCTATAAGGGAACATTGCAGAAATTGGATTTGTATACTCTGTAGAAGAGAAGACTGAAAAGAGACATAACAGTTTTCAAGTGTATAAAAGATTGTTAGAAGGAGGAGGGAGAAAAATTGCTCTCATTAACCTCTGAGGATAGGACAAGAAGCAATGGGCTTAAATTGCAGCAAGGGAGGTTTAGGTTGGACATTAGGAAAAAATTCCCAACTGTCAGGGTGGTTAAGCACTGGAATAAATTGCCTTGGGAGGTTGCAGAATCTCCATCATTGGGTAATTCTAAGAGCAAGTTTAGGCAAACCCCGGTCAGAAGCGGTCTAGATAATACTTAGTCCTGCCATGAGTGCAGGGGACTGGACTAGATGACTTCTCCAGGTCCCTTCAAGTCCTATGATTCTATATAAGCGTAAACTTTCTAACTATTATGATAGTTAAGCTGTATTTTAGGCTTTCAAGGGAAGTTATAGAATCCCCGTCACTGGAGGGATTTAAGAACACGTATTACAAACACTTGTGCGAGATGATCTATGTGTTCTTGGCCCTGCCTCAGCAAGGGAGAGATGGACTACATCACCGCTTGAGGTCTCCTACAGTCTTATATTTACAGACTTATACTATTCTGTAGAGTATTTAGAGCAGGGAAATATATTCATGTTGAAAGTCATTTATTTATTCCCATTCTATCAGAAACAAGTGTAACAAGGTGGTAATTCACTCATTTGTAGAGGACCTACACAGTGCTATTGGCCAATTAATATACCTGATTCTTTTCTCACTTATCAGCTTGCATGTCATTAATTAGTGCATAGGACTGGTACTGACCATCGGCAAAGGGGAGAATTTCACCCAGAGTGCTTTGGAAAGAGAGAATGGAGGAGAAAGAAAAACCAGAACGTCAATAATATAATGCAGCATAATTTTTAATGGGAATGAGCAGTGGAGTTTACATTGCAGAATGAATTAATGCAGGGAACAGAGAATGTATTTTCAGAGTTAAAATGGGAACTACAAGCAATCCCTGTTTCCAAAGTGATGCATTTCACACAAGATGTTCTGCTGTCTTTCTTGCAGCATTTGAAAATCATGTCCCATTTTTATCAGATTAAGTTACTTGTTGTAGACCTTTCAGCATCAAATAGGACAAAGCACAATATGAGCGTAAGTGTACGCTGCAAAACCATTAGGCCATACAGTTAAGGTAACATAACAAGGGAAGACATTGATAGGCCTGATTTATACATTGCCCCCACTGAGTTCATGTGGAGTTGTAGGTGCTCATTTTCCATTAGCTAAATGGTGAATCTTTATCTTCTATTTGATTTCCTGATTGTTTCTTGTTCCATGGATCTTTCTTCTGGATTTAACATGGACCACAGCTTCCAAAGCGGGAAGAATAGCGCTTCCTCCCATAGCTCTTCCCATATCCATAGACGCCCCCGTAGCCACCACCATACCCAGCACCGTATCCACCTCCATAAGCACCCCCGGAACCGACTGAGCCACTGAAACTACCACCTCCATATGGGCCCCCATATCCATAGGGTAAATTTGGCAAGGTGCTTCCCACAATGCTGTCTTGAGGGCAGGTAGCGAGAATTGGTCCCGGGAATCTCACGACAACCGGTGGTGCATAGACCACTGCGCTTGAGTCGCCGCACGATGTGACACAAGGCTCATTCCAGGCATCAACATATGGGTCTGGGCAGATGTCGGGATAACATGGCGGGCGTGGGTAACACAGAGCTTTGCTGGAAGACATCTTTTGGGATTGTGGTATACCTGAAATACACAGTAGGGAGCAGAGCAAACATGATACGCAATTTGTAGTGTTAAAGGAGATGCATAGCTCTGTTTCTTGAGGCCACTTCAGTACGACCCTAAACCTACTTTTTATACATTCAAAAAACTTTCCTGATGGATTCAGTGTAAATCACCTTTTCACTGCTTAAGGCAACCAGTAACCCAGTGCAGAATCCATATGAAATGAGTGGTTATTATCCCTGTGACAAATTACCAGAGGCTTGGTGAGTCACTTGGTGACTTGGGAGAAGATTAATGAGAGAATTGAGCATGTGGATTGCAGGATCTCCTAAATTCTACAACTGAGAATGGTCCCCCATTGTACTGGTCCTGTATATGCTGAGAGGACAATCCCAGAATGTAATTATTAGGAATGGGGGGGGGGTGTCCCAATCCCATATTTAGATTTGAAATTCCCAATCTGCTATTTTTATCCACCACGCTCAGCAATTGATGAGCTACGGAAAGTCTCCTACGGAAAGCACGATGCCCCCTTCTCCAACAGTTCTACGATCATAGAGTATTGGTGAAGGATTCAATTCATATTTGAAACTATCATTAAAACAACAATTGGTACAAATGAAGTTAAATAAACTTACCCAGTGCACCAAGGGGATGAAGTCAAGGGAAGTGGATAGAACAACCTGCACTTCCCAGCACTTTTATTTGCTTTCTTAGCCAATGGGAAGCAGAGGAAACACCCCTCATGCCCTAAGACCTGAAAATTGACCAAACCAAATGTTTTCTTGCCTGGCTAAGTCCTCTAATTGTTGCAATGTCTTTGATCATGGTTAATCAATTACTCAATTCTCAGTCCCACATAGGATGACATGCACAAGACACCCTGCAGTTCCTGTCCTTTTAAATCTTTATGGGCAAGGTACCTTCCTGGTATCATCTTACTAACTTCCTTGGTATCAACACAGGAATAAATCTTGCACCATTTCTTTCATTCTGCTTTGGAGTTCTTCACAGTATGAGGGTGACTCAGGGGTGTGTCACTATCACAATCTGCTGTCATGCCCAGGATTCCATGTTAGTTCTTTACACCCAAAGTAGTATCTAATTAGAAGCATGGTGGAGTTTACCCTTAGAACTCCTTGGAGGATGGGAGAATTTATTCCATGCCCTAAGAATCCCCACCTGTAACTCTTCACTTTGTGTTTGAGTCATTATATTTTTGTAATCCATGGATGTCCTTGAAACCAGGCCTTCTGAGTTACAATATTCCCCTGGAAACAGGGAAGTACGTGCCCTATTCTGAAAGTCAGTCCCTCCTAAGCCTTCTAAGCAGAGCTGAAGCAGGATCTAAATGGTGCTGATTATTTTTTTCCCCCATGACTTTCAGCCTAATGCTATTAGACATTCCAGTCTGAAGAGAGGTCCAGTCAGGTAATCAGTGGTTTAGGGTCAGGGTCTCAGCTCATGATCAGAACAGGACCCCCAAGGTCCATCTACTGCAATCTTCCTTATGATTTGCAGCGAACAGTGGTAGTAGGTGAAAGGAAAGAGAGCATTGTTGTATAAAGACTCAAGATTAAAATATTGAAACTGTATCTCCAACCATGACCTAACAGGACAATGGTGTTCTTCTGGGACAATAATCCTCACAAAGCCCAGGAAGACATACATGAGAGATGGAAACAATGCCCACTTAGTTATGTCGAGATGATTGAGGAATGAGCTTCCAGAGGAAATTAGACTAATCCAGAGTATGATCTATGTTAGCCCAGGATACAAGGTCCTTCTCTTTTAGAAAACTACCTCACCATTGCCAGAACGGTGTTTAAACGACCATTTACACCCTAAGCAGCACTTTCTATAATTAAGTCGTTAGGAAGAACAAAACACTCTATGAAGCTTAGTAGAGAATTTCCCCTTATTACATATTGCCTTTGCTTTATGGTCTATATGGTTTTGAGGTTTAGACTAATGCCTATATTGTGCTTTGTCTTATTTGATGCTGAATGGTCTAACACAAGCGATTTAATTTGGTGGAAAACAGGTTATTTCAAACTTTCAAACTCTACAGTGGAAAGAAATGCACCACTTTGGAGGCCGGTGATTGATTGTAGCTCTTATTGTAACCCTGAAAATACGTTTTCTGTACTCTGCATTAAATACAATCTATAAGTGTAAACTCTGCAGCTCATTCCTTTAAATGCTTCATTATAGTATTGGACTTCTGGTTTTCCTTTCCCCTCCATTCCTTCTTTCCAGTTCACTCTGAATGAAATTTTGCCCTGTGCAGATGATCAATGCCAACCATATCCACGAATCAATCCCACTGAAGTATATAAGTAAGTAGAGAATCAGATATATTAATTGATCAATAGAATTCGGCAGGCCCTCTTTAGCCTGAGATTTTTTAATCTTGTCCAAGGACTATGAATGCCCCTTTCTCCTGTCAAATTAACCAGAATTAGGGAACTCTGCTCTCAAAGTGGCTTTGAAATTTATATATTTTAATAAAAAATCAAGCAATGCCTTAACTCATCTAAGTACAAGGACACAATTAGGGGGAAAATATCCTTCGATAATTAAAAGAATCACAAGCCTTTTTTTCCCCAAGATTCTCTCAGAAGTTAAACTATCAATGAAGAAAAATTATGACAGCAATAAAGTAATTGAATTGACTCAGATTTAGCTGGTTCACTGAAGGGAATAAGTCAAGGGAATAGCTAGAATAGCCCTGAGTTGGGACGACATTTGTATGCTGTTTTAGCCCACCATGGGGATGTGAGACACCCTTGGTGCAGGAAGTCCATGTCGATTACAAAACAAAATATTTTGCACAGCATACTCCTCCCATTACTGGCAATTGTTGTGATCCCTCTTTAGAGCTATTAGTTAATTCTTACGCCCAGACTGTATGACATGCACATTGCGCCATGGATATTGCTTTCATATACAATCCTTATGCACTTTATTCATGACCAGCATCTTTCCACATACTTCACAGGAAATGAAGTTATCTTGTTTTGTTTAGTTCTCTTTTCAAAAACTGCACAAAATGAGGGGATCTCAGAGCTGTATCAGTAATACAAATTGCTGCCATGCTATGGTTTCCACACCAGTTCATTAAAACCAGTCTAGTATCCAATTCAAGTGTACTCTGTGATCTCATTAGGGAGGTGGGAGATTTTCTTCTGTATGCTAGCATGCCCACCTGCAGCTATATAGTATGGGCCCTGATCCCATGCCCACTGAAATCCAAGGACATCTTTCCAATGAGTTGAGCTGTTTTCGAATATGGCCCTGTGGTTGGCAATCCTCTCCTAAAGTAAAGGACAGCTAAAGGACTATGCATCATTGACATCTCTCTTAAACATTCAAAGTAGGGCTTAGAAACTCAGCTATGAAGGGACCACCAGTTATGGGAGTCTTGTATCCATGCCAAAGACTTTCTTCCTGTTTGCACCACCTGAAAATCTGGCCCTCTATTTCAAATAATATGTTCCTGGGCACTCAAACTTTAGCTGGGCTCTATCTTTTTTTCTTCTTTGTCAGAAAATCAACCTCAATTCTTCAGGAATGTCTATACATTTCTTTAGTGAGCAGTTCTGACTATAATCAAAATCTCTCATGTCTTTCAATATAAAGTAAGAAGAACTGAAAGCCAAGGATTTCAGAAGTGACTGGTGATTCCTGGTGCCCGCTTGAGATATTCTATAGGAAATTGGGCTCCAGAGAGAGCAGGAACTGAGCACATTTGAAATGCAGGGAACTTCAAGGTGTCTGAGGTTGGGCACCAAAATCACAAAACACTTCTGAAAATCTTGGCCTTGTGTTTAGTGAGAGAAGTCTTGGTAATTGTTGCTAAATCATTAACCTCCCTCCTCTTTCCTTGATAAGCTTCATAGGGTCTTTTCCACCTACTTCCCTGGTCATAGAAAATGCTGCTTAGGGTGTAGATAGCAGTTTGAAAACCGTTCTGGCAATGGTGAGGTAGTTTCTAAAAGAGAAGGACCTTACATCCTTTGCTAAAGTAGATCATACTCAGGATTAGTTTAATTTCCTCTGGAAGCTCATTCTTCAATCATCTCCCCATTACTAAGAAAGCTCTATTTCCATCTCTCATGTGAGTCTTCCTGGGCTTTCTTTGTCAGGAGCATTGTCCTAGAAGAATACCACTCTCTTGTGAGGGCCTGGATGGAGAGGCAGTTCCAAGGTTTGAATCCCAAGTCTTTATCCAACACTGTACTCTTTCCTTTCAACTACCCCCAATTTTCACTGAAACTCTGGAGGAAGCCTACACTAGGTAAACGATGGGTGTACTGTTCTGACCCTCAAATGAGTCCCTAACCATAAATCACTGACCACTTGCCTGGACAGCTCTTCAGACTGGAATGTCTAATTGTATTAGGCTGAAAATCAGGGATGAACACAAATCATATGCACCACTTCAATCCTGATTCAGTTCTACTTAGAAGGCTTAGGAGGGATTTAACTTATGTATAGGTCATGTAGTGGCCATTTCTCCAGGAGAGTACTGTAACCACATAAGGCCTGGTTTGAAGGCCATTGAACTGACTGAAAATTCATCCAAGGATTTCAAAAACATAATGGCTCAAACACACAGTGAAGAGTTACAGGTGGGGATTCTTAGCATGTTGAATAAACTTTCCCATCCTCCAAGAAGTTTCAAGGATAAACTCCACCATGCCTCTAATTAGATACTACTTTGGGTGTAAAGAACTAACATGGAATCCTGGGCATGACAGCAGATTGTGATAGTGACACACCCCTGAGTCACCCTCATAGTGTGAAGAACTCCAAAGCAGAATGAAAGAAATGGTGCAAGATTTATTCCTGTGTTAATACCAAGGAAGTTAGTAAGATGATACCAGGAAGGTACCTTGCCCATAAAGATTTAAAAGGACAGGAACTGCAGGGTGTCTTGTGCATGTCATCCTATGTGGGACTGAGAATTGAGTAATTGATTAACCATGATCAAAGACATTGCAACAATTAGAGGACTTAGCCAGGCAAGAAAACATTTGGTTTGGTTAATTATCAGGTCTTAGGACATGAGGGGTGTTTCCTCTGCTTCCCATTGGCTAAGAAAGCATATAAAGGTGCTGGAAAGTGCAGGTTGTTCTATCCACTTCCCTTGACTTCATCCCTTTGGTGCACTGGGTAAGTCTATTTAACTCTATTTGTTTTAGTGATAGTTTTAAATACTGAACTGAATGCTTCACCAATACTCTGTGACTTTAGAAACGCAGGAGAAGGTGGCATCGTGCTTTCCGTAGGAGACGTTCTGGAGCTTGTCACTTGCTGAGCGTGGTGTATGCGGTCTTAGAAATAGCAGGTTGGGATTTTCAAATCTACAGATGGGATCGGGAGCCGCCCATTACAAATAATTACTTTTGTGGATTCTCCTCTCTGCATATCGAGGGGGCAATACAACTGGGGCCCATTCCCAGTAGTAGCATTTAGGAGATCCTGGAGTCCACATGCTCAATTCTCTCATTAATCTTCTCCCACGTCACGCAGTAACTTACCAAGCCTGTGGTAACCTGTCACAGGGATAATAACCACTCATTTCATAGGCGTTCTGCACTGGGTTACTGGTTGCCTTAAGCAGTGAAAAGGTGATTTACACTGAATCTGCCAGGAAAGCTTTTTGAAGGTATAAAAAGAAGGTTTAGGATTGTATTGAAGTGGCCTCAAGAAACAGAGCTATGAATCTCCTTTAACACTGCAAATTGTGTATAATGTTTACTCTGCTCCCTACTGTGTGTTTCAGGTATACCACAATCCCAAAAGATGTCTTCCAGCAAAGCTCTGTGTTACCCACGCTCGCCATGTTATCCCGACATCTGCCCAGACCCATATGTTGATGCCTGGAATGAGCCTTGTGTCACATCGTGCGGCGACTCGAGCGCAGTGGTCTATGCACCACCGGTTGTCGTGAGATTTCCGGGACCAATTCTCGCTACCTGCCCTCAAGACAGTGTTGTGGGAAGCACCTTGCCAAATTTACCCTATGGATATGGGGTCCCATATGGAGGTGGTAGATTCGGTGGCTCAGTTGGATCTGGGGGTGCTTATGGAGGTGGATCCGGTGCTGGGTATGGTGGTGGATACGGGGGAGGATATGGAGGCGGATACGGGGGCTTCTATGGGTATGGGAAGAGCTATGGGAGGAAGTGCTATTCTTCCCGCTTTGGAAGCTGTGGTCCATGTTAAACCCAGAAGAAACGTCCACGGAACAAGAAACAACCAGGAAATGAAATAGAAGATAAAGATTCCCCAATCACCTAATGGACAATGAGCACGTACATCTCCATATGACATAATTGGTGGCTGTGTACAAATCAGGACTATCTATATTGTGCACTTGTTATATATTACCTTAACTTTATAGTCTAATGGTTTTGCAGTTTATACTTATGCTGATATTGAGCTTTGTCCTATTTGATGCTGAAAGGTCTACAACAAGTAATTTGGTGAAAAATGGGACATTATTTTCAAATCTACAGTTGCAAGAAAGACAGCAGAACATCTTGTATGAAATGCATCACTTTGGAGACAGGGATTGCTTGTAGTTCCCATTGTAACCCTGAAAATACAGTCTCTGTGCTCTGCATTAATTCATTCTGTAAGTGTAAACTCTGATGCTCATTCCCATTAAAAATTATGCTGCTTTATATTATTGATTTTCTGGTTTTCCTTTGTCCTCCATTCTTTCTTTCCAAAGCACTCTGCATGAAATTCTCCCCTTTGCTGATGGTCAGTACCAGCCCTATGCACTAATCAATGACACTCAAGCTGAAAATTGAGAAGAGAATTAGTTATATTAATCAGTCAATAACACTTTGTAGGTCCTCTGCACAGGAGGGAATTACCCCCTTGTTACACTTTTGTCTGATAGAATGGGAATAAAAAATGACTTTCAATAAGAATATATTTCTCTGCTCTAAATATTCATCAGAATCATAAAATTCTTTAAATATAAGGCTGGAGGAGACCTCAAGAGGTCAATTAGTCCATCCTTCTGTGCTGAGGCAGGACCAAGGACACCAAGACCATCCCTCACAGGTGTTTTTATAACCTGTTCTTAAAAATCTCCAGTGACGGGTATTCCATAACTTCCCTCGAAAGCTGAAGATCACAGCTTAACTATCATGATAGTTAGAAAGTTTATGCTTATATGTAACCTAAATCTCCTTAAGTCAATTACTCCTTGTCCTACCATTAGTGCACATGGAGAACAATTGATCACCGTCCTCTCTATAACAGCCCTGAACATACAGAAAGACTGGTGTCAGGTCCCTCCTTTGTTTTTGGGTTCTCAAGATTAAACATGCCTAGTTTTTTGTAACTTTTTTTATAGCTAGTGAAGAACAAGCTGGTGAAAAACACACAAAGCTAGTGATGAACACACAGCAGGGTTGATTCTCATCTTAAACTGGTGTAATTCTGGAGTCACTCTGATGACAAAGGAGCTCTGCTGGGTTTCTATGAGTGCAAAGGAGAATGGAATCCTGCCTTGTATCTTGTACCAGAGGCAGGGCAAAGCCAAGCCTTTATTCTCCCCAGTCTATCTAGTTAAACCCAGACTTTCTGAAGGATCAGGTGTTATTGGGAGCCTGAGTTTTGGTCTGTCAGAGAAACATTCATGGAGTTCCCTTTTCAGAAGGCGAGTGGTGACCAATATCAGAAAGGCCCTGTCAAGGTAACTCTAGTTGAGCTCCCAAGATGTGAGGCATCAGAAATCACTAGTCACTTCTGAAAATCTTGGCCTTGGTTCTAGTCATAGATTCCCTGAATCACCTTAATCAGATAGATTCCCTCCTTTGCTCTCCTCATATGGAACACTGACTCGGTCTTTTCCCTGTGGCTCTCCAGTGCTGACTCACATCAGCACATCACATCACATCATCGGGGTGTTGGCCAACGAGGTTGGATTCCTTTACCCTAGATGGCATGGGCTTTGTGCTCCTCCCTACCCATTACAGCCAGCTTGGCATTGGGTTACGGCTCGAGTCTCTCCTCTGGCTCTGAGGAGACCTCTGTTTGGCTGGGACATAGCTGCACACCTCTCTGGCCCCTTTGGTTCAGCTTGGAAAGGAGCAAAGGGCAATTCAGTCTTTCTTCCTTCTACAGAAAAAAGTTGAAATTTGTGGAAACCCAAACACAATTTGGCATGACATGAAAAGTTGGCTTGGTGCACCCGTGTGCTGGTGGGCAAGATTTAGGGCAAGCAGCTGGCAAGATTTAGATGGAGTTTGGGATACACGTGCTGAATTTACATTGTTGTGATGTTTATATCATTATTTTGTTTTGTATGTCCTGGTACATTTTCCCATAATTTTACTGCATATGTAGTTTTTCAAGGGGCGCACATGTATTCAGTAATTGAGGTGGGATGATGGGACGGACATACATCTCCCAGCTCTCTGGAATTGAGATGTGAGTGGGACTGAAACACTCACCACAGAAAATATCCCTGTTTCCTGGTCCTTCTCCCCTATAGCTCCTAATCCTTCTGTTTACATTTCAGACACTAACAAAATGGCTGCCTATTTCTTTCTTAGCAACTTATGGTCGAGATGAAATTTCTAAAAAGTGTGTGCATAACTGGTTGAAAGTCCAGACTCAAAGACTAATTATCAATGATGTGCTTTCTATGTGGGAGGACATAGCTAAAGGGTCCCTCAGAAGGTTGTCCTGGATCCCATACTATTAATTTCATTAATGACTTTGGTAATGGTGTGGAAAATACACTTTTACCATTTGAGAATGACACCCAACTGGGAGGTGGTGTAAGAATTTTGAAGGGCAGGATTTTAATTCAAAATCACCTTGACAAATTGGAAAACTGGTCTGAAATCAACAAGATGAAATTCAGAAAAGACAAGTGCAAAGTCTTATACTTAGAAAAGAAACTGTCCTACTCTAATCGGCACCAGTGAGGTCTCAAGTGGAGTAATGTGTCCAGTTCTGGGTGACACACTTTAGTAGGAAAGATATGGATCAGCTGGAGATAATCTACTGGAGATTTACAGAAATGAGGAAAGGCTAAAGAAAACTGGGCTTGTTTAGTCTTGAGAAACCAAAAACCGAGGGCTGCTCTTATAATCATCTACCTGTATGCTCAGGGCTGTTATACAGAGGTTGGTGATCAATTGTACTCCATGCTCACTAAAGGTAGGACAAGGTATAATTTGCTTAATTAGCAGGAAGGCAGGTTTAGGTTAGATATCAGCATAAACCTTGTAACTGATTTTAGGCTTTCCAGGGAGGTTCTGGATTCCGTGTCACTAGAGGTTTAAGAACAGGTTGGTCAAACATCTGTCAGCCCCATATTTCAAGGATTCTATGATTCTGCGTACTATTAAGGGCAGAGCAATACATTCAAGTTGAAAGTCATGTATTTATTTTCATTCTATCGGAGACAGGCATAACAAGGGAACAAGGGAGTAATCCCCCCCCCATACCTCCATGCAGAAGGCCTACACAAGTACCTTAACCAATTAATGTACCCGATGCTCTTCTTAGTTATGGACCTGATGGGATTGATTAGTGCATAGGGTTGGTACAGGCCATCTGCACAGGGGAGAATTTCACCCAGAGTGCATTGGAAAGAAAGAATGGAGGGGAAAGGAAAACCAGAAAGATGATAATATGATACAGCATAAATTTTTAATGGGACCGAGCAGCAGAGTTTACACTCACAGAATGAATGAATGCAGAGTACAGAGAATGTATTTTCAGGTTTACAATAAGAGCTACAACCAGTCACCAGATCAAAAATGCAATATTTCACACAAGATGTTCTGCTCTCTTTCTTGCAGGTGTAGAGTTTGAAAATCATGTCAAGTTTCCAACCAAATTAAGTCACTAATGGTAGACTGTTCAGCATCAAACAGGACAAAGCACAATATGAGCATAAGACTAAGATGCAAAACCACTAGACCATAAACCAAAGATAACACATACAAAGAAGAAGCCACAGACAGACTTGATTTGTACAGACGATGGACACCCACAGCCCCCACTGATTTCGAGTGGAGTGGTAGGGTCTCACTTTCTATTAGCTAAGAGGCAAATCTCTATCTTGTCTGTCATTGTTTCTTGTTCCATGGATCTTTCTTCTGGGTTTAACAGGGGCCACAGCTTCCAAAGCGGGAAGAATAGCACTTCCTACCATAGCTCTTCCCATACCCGCATAAGCCCCCATAACCAACCCCTAAACTACCCCCATATGCACCATCATAACCATGTGAGCCACGCAAAATACCACCCCCAGATGAGCCCCCAGCTTCATAGGGTAGAGCTGGTAAGATGCTTCCCACTAAGCTGTGTGGAAACAGCAGGTCAGATCATCAGCCCAGATAACCCATAGTGATTCCAGTGAAATCACCCGAGGAGCTGGCAATGTGTTTTTTTTACATAAAGAGTCAGAGTCATGCAGTCTATTATCCAAGTTGTCTGAGGCTGAGATTTTTCATAACAGTCTAAAGCATTTCCAAACCACAATTATAATGATTAGGAACAGGGGTCCCATCCCATATGTAGATTTGAAAATCCCAACCAGATATTTTTAAAGACAGTGGGCCAATACCCACAACTGACTTGCTCCCACAAGTCTCCTGTGTAAATAAAGATGCGCTCTGTGTCAGCAATACTAACATCATAGAGTATTTGCACAGGACTCAGTCCAAACTTCAAACTATGAATAAAGCAGCAATTGGTGGGATTCGGAGCCAAAGAGACTTACCAAGCTCACCAAGGAGAGGAAGTCAAGAGAAGTGGGTGGAACAACCTGGAGTTGCAGGCACTTTTATACACCTTAGTCAATGGGAAGGATAGTAAACACCCTTTATGCACTCAGACCTTGTCATTAACCCAAAAAACTATTTTCTTGAATGGGCAACTCCTCTAATTATTGTAATAGCTTTGATCATGGTTAATGATTACTAGTCAATTTACTGTCCAACATAGAACAACATGCATGCTGCTACTGGCAGTTCCCTTTCATCTTAAATCTTTAGGGGCCCGATATCTTCATGGTGTCATCCCACTGACTTTCTTGGTCTCAACCCGGGAATCAATCCAGCTCCAGTTTTTTCATTCTGCTTTGAATAACTTCAGAGTATGAGGGTGACTCAGAGATGCATGACTGGTACAATCTGCTGTCATGGACAAGATTCCATGTTAGTTCTTTATATCCAGACTAGTATTTAATTAGCGGCAAGGTGGAGTTTACCCTTGGAACTACTTGGAGGAACAGAGGCATTAATCTGCATGCTTGGAATACTTATCCATAACTATCCACTATGTGTTTACACCAACATGCTTTTGAAATCCACAGATGTCTTTCTAATCAGTTCAATGTCCTTCAAATCAGGGCTTCTGGCTTACAATACTCTCCTGGACTCACAGCCAATACATGACCTATTAACAACTTCAGTACCTGCCAAGCTTTCAAAGTAGAGCTAAAGCAGGATTGAATAGGTACATATGTCTTTGTGTTCTACCTGTGCCCAGAAATGACATTCAGCCTAATATGCCTAGATATTCCAGTCTGAAGTGAAGTCCTGTCAAATGATCAGTGATTTAGAGTTACAGACTCAGGTGATGATCACAATAAAGCACACAAGGTCTACTTATTGTACTCATTCCCCTGAGTTGCAGCAAAAAGTGGCAGTTTTGTATTAAAGTTTGGGATTAAAGTCTTGGAACTGCATCTCCATCCAGGACCTAAGAAGACAATGATGCTCTTCTGGGACAATGCTGCTGAGAAAGCCCTGGAAGAATCACATGACAGATGGAAACGAAGCCAACTGTCACAAACACACCGAATGAGTTTGTTCTTCCACAGATATCAAGAATACAATGACAAAGTCACCTTTGGGACTCAGGACTCCCATGTAATTACTTCAGTAAAGGAGTCTAATGTCTTTTAATGTAGCTAAACACACAGCACCTCAAATGACCTTCATTTTTTAAAGTGAATTGGAATGACCATGACAAAAGTTACAGAAAAAGGCAATCTTGAACCTCTGCCACCATTTTGGATTTATTCTTGATGCAGCTCTCGTGCCCTGCTTTGGTACTATTTTTACACCCACGTTGCAGTACTGTAAAGGGAAACTCTAGCTTCAGGGTGGTGGAGAATAAGGCACTTTGGTTTCATTTCAAAATGCATTCTCTAAGTATTTGGAGCCTGAGGTCCATGTGAAAAACCAATAGAATCAGCTGTTTGCCCTGTATTTCTGTCAGAGGTCTCACCTGACAGCAATGTACAATATAGTCTTATAGCAGGATAATATGGGAGGGAGAGTTCAATAAAATAGTCTCCGCTCCTAGTGAAGCTGCCTCGATTTTCAGCCACTTTGCCTATGGATTTCACTCTCAGAAACAGAGTCAACCCTCAAGTTCGTGACAAAGGAGTAAATTCTCATCTTCAACTGGCGTAGTTTTGGAATTACTCTGTAGAAGACAAAGGAGCTATGGATCTCTGCAAGAGCAAAGGAGAACAGAAGCCTGACCTGTGTCTTGTACCAGAAGAAGGGCAAATCTAAGCCTTTAGTCTATCCATTCTATGCATTGAAACCATGAATTTATAAAACTGCCTGTGTTATTGAGTGCCTGAGTTTTGGGCTCCCAACTTGGAAAACATTCATGGAGTTCCCTTTTCAGAATGTGGGTGCTGAGCAATATCAGAAAGGCCCCATCAAGGTATCTCTAGTTGAGCACCCGAGATGTGAGGCACCACAAATCACTAGTCCCCTTTGAAAATCTTGACCTTGATTCTAGCTATAGATTTCCTGAGTGATCTTGGTCAAATCAATAACTTCAGTCTCTCCACATGTAACACTCAGCTCAGTCTTGTCTCCCTTAACAATCCAATGCTGTCCTGCCACGGGGTGTTGGCCAGCAAGGTTAGATTTGTTTTTCCTGGATGGATGCCCGGGGCTTCTTGCTCCTCTCAATCAATTATAGCCAGCTTGGCATTGAGTATGAGTATCGCCTCTGGCTCTAGGGAGCCTTCTGATTGGCTGGGAGATAGCTGCACACGTCTCTACCTCTTTGCGTCAGCCTGAGAAGGAGCAAACGGTTATTTAGTCTTTCTTTTTAATGTAGAAATGTTGGAATGTGTGGAAACTCAAACACAATTTGTCTTGACCTGAACATTTGGCTCGAAGCAGCCGTGTGCTGGTGGGCAACATTTAGGGCAAGCAATTGTTTTTAGACGCAGCAGATTGAATGGGCACCTATCTGCTGAATCTTCATGGCTCTGATGTTGATATCACTATCTGGCTTTCTTTGTGTTGCATATGTGCCAGTATATTGCGTCATAATTTTGTTACTTACAGTAGAACCTCAGGGTTACGAACATCGGAGTTACCAGCTGACCAGACAACCACACCCCTCCTTTGGAACCAGAAGTACGCAATCAGGCACAAGCAGTGGCAACAACAACAATAAAAGCCAAATTCAGCACCGTGTTAAACATAAACTACTAAAACAATTAAGGGAAAGTTTAACAAAAAGATTTGACGAGGTAAGGAAACTGTTTCTGTGCTTGTTTCATTTAAATTAAGATGGTTAAAAGCAGCATTTTTATTCCGTACAGTAAAGTTTCAAAGCTGTATTAAGTTAATATTCAGTGGTAAACTTTTGAAAGAACAACCATCATGTTTTGTTCAGAGTTACAAACAACCTCCATGCCCAAGGTGTTTACAACTCTGAGGTTCTACCGTCTGCAGTTTTTGAAGGGGCGCACATTTATTCAGTATTTGAGGTGGGGGGATGGGAGGGATATATATCTCCCAGTTCTCTGGAATTGAGATGTAGATGTCATGGAAAGACTCTTCATTGAGAATATCCCTGCCTCCTGCTCTCCCTCCCTTTTAGCTCCTAATCCTTCCATTTACAGCTTCAGACACTAACAAAACTGCTGCCTAGCTCTTTCATAGCAATTTATCCTTACAGTTCTTTATGAGTTTAGTAATTCTCACAACACCCATCTGAAACAGGTCATTATTCTCTTATTACCTAAGAAAGTGATCACTGATGCTCTGAGCCTAATTCAGTTGCCCAAGGCCACTCCAGTGGAAAGACTGGGACTGGAACTCAGGAACACATAATTACTAATAGTCTTGTTAGTTATAATTTGAACTCTAATATCTCCAGGATAGCAGCCATGCTTTCAGTGCCCCATTGTGCTGCTCAGTATGTAAACCCAGAATGTAAAACAGTCTCCATCTTAAAGAGTTAACAAACTAGCTAGACAAGACAGTGGCAAGGTGGGAGGTAGGATCACCGTTGTGGAGGTGATGAAGAGGGAGATGAAGGGCAAGGCTTTCAATACAGTTAAGCACACTGAGTGCTGAGCTCTTCTGAACATCTGGACCCAATTGACTTGCCCAATGTCCCACCAGTGATGAGCAGCAGAGCTAGTAAAATGAAACTCAGATTTTTTTTCTCTCAGTCCCTGCATGGCCTTATCCACAAGGTCATTCATCCTCTCTAAGGTCCGCCTCTGTTATTCAGTTCTCTAGGCTTCATTGTGGTGTTATTCTCTTTTGAGCTCAATGTCCCTTGAAATTTTTCTGGTTAAACCCACAGAAGAATGAAATCCAGTGACAATAGCTTGATTAAATCTCTCGCTGTAAAAAGTGAGCACATGGCCGATTTAGAATATTTCTGCCACAGGCATATGGTACTTTGAAATGAATGTGGGAAATTATAACACAGAGCAGGGTGGAGACAGTGTTAATCATGCCAGTGCTTTTGCTAAAATGGAATCTCAGAATGCAAACCAGCTCCGTGTAGCCTCAGAATGCAGCACTTAAGGTTTCTAATTTGGACGTGTCAGCAAGAGATCCTAATGAATAAACAGAAAAGATTCTTTTGTGAAAAGAGATTCCTCAGATGATGTAAAGTGTCCTAGCTGACTTTCCTTCAATGGGCCTACACTAGCTTACATCAGCTGAGAGTGTGGATCTCAAATTCCAATTTAAACTCATATGAAATCAGAAATTTCCAGACTCAATTCACCCACTTGTTCATGTCCGTTAGTATTCTGTCTCTCCTAGGATAAAGAAACAAAGACCTCAGAATAACTATGAAAAACCACACAGCTGTTCCAGATAGAAGAAAATACGATATTTTCTTCTTCAAAATTTCTCTGTTGCACCCCTACGGTGGCAAATTGGTCTCTCTCTCTCTCTCTCTTCCTCTCTCTAATTACACTTGAACGAAATCCAATCACCATAGTTAAATGGAAATAGTACGGTGAGATCTTTAGCAGGTGTAAATATGTTGACTCACATGTGTAGGCTGAAGATGTGGCTACATATGCATATTTTAAAAAGGTGCCCCAGAAATGTTGTCTAATATCAAAGTAGCTTTAGCATGAGATTTTTTATTCCTGTCTAAGGAATATGATAGCCCAATTCTCATTTAAAATTAATCAGAATTAGTGTTCTCTGTACACTAAGTGGCTTTGAAATTAACTGTTTTATATGTTTCAAGCCAAAATCCACTAACACCTGCAACTTATTAAGTACAAGGACACTTTTATGGAAAAAAACCTCCTTAACAATACAAAGAACCAAAAGTTTTATGCAAAATTCAGTCAAAAGTTAAACTACCAGTGAAGGAAAATTACGATAGTTGTAAAGCAATTGGTTTGAATCAGATTTATCTGGTTCACCAAAGGGAATAAGTCAAGAGAACCGATTAGAAGAGTCCTGAGTTGAGAACATATTTGTATGTTGTTTTATTCGTTTAGTGTGTGTATGCTGCAGTCCGGTTTATGAACACATTATGACAACCAGTAACAAGGGGATTACTTTAACTTACTTCACGTAGTGGATAGGAATCCGAGGTTGAAATATGATCCTGAAATATTGTCTGCACCTCAAACAGTCATTTACAGACTCAGTGGTTTGAGCATTGGCCTGCTAAACACAGGGTTGTGAGTTCAATCCTTGAGGGGGCCATGTAGGGATCAGGGGCAAAAATTGGGGATTGGTCCTGCTTTGAGCAGGGGGTTGGACTAGATGACCTCCTGAGGTCCCTTCCAACCCTGATATTCTATGAAAGCAAATTCAAAGTAGGTGTAATATGAATGTGCTAGCAGAATTGCACACCCAGTTTTCACTGGTGTAAATAACCAGTCCCTAGCTGCATTCTAGTATCTGTACAGCACTGTGAGTCCCATCAGAAAGAGAAAAAGAAAGCAGAATTTTCTTTTATTTAGATCAGTTTGGGTCACAAGCCTTCAGGGACTTACACAAGTGCTTAACTTGAATCATGTGAGCAGCCTCATTGAGTTCAAACCATCAACTCACATACTTGAAATGAAGAATATGGATATGTTTCACAGGAAGGGAGATGGAGAGAACTTTGTGGGGCATAAAACAAGCCAAGTTTTTAGAGTGTATTCATGAGATATTGGAGGAAATTCATTATTCAACTAAAAACCTTTTCTGATTTTTTATAAGAAGAATAGCGCTCATACTTCCTTACAGATTATAATACGTTAGGGAAAAGACATTACATTATTAATGGAGAGTAATTATTTTAGAAACCCAAATGTATCTTGTTATTAGTAAGGCTTTTGACTTAGTCCAACATCAGATTCTCCTAAACAAATTAGGGAAACATTTCCCTCAACCACATGTTAGAGATAAAAGGTGGGCACAAAACTGGTTGAAAGTCCAGACTCAAAGACTATTTATCAATGGTTTCCTTTCTATGTGGGAGAGATATTTAGTGGGGACCCAAAGGAAGCTGTCCTGAGTCCAGTACTACACAATATATTCTTTAATGACGTTAGTAATGGTGTGGAGAGTACATTTATACAATTTCTGAATGACATCAAGCTGAACGGAGTTACAAGTATTTTGGAGGGCAGGATTTGAATTCAAAATGACCTTAACAAATCGGAGAATTCATAGAATCATAGAATAACAGAGTTGGAAGGGACCTCTGGAGGCCATCTAGTCCAACCCCCTGCCCAGAGCAGGACCAATCCCAACGAAATCATCCCAGCCAGGGCTTTGTCAAGCCTGACCTTAAAAACTTGTAAGGAAGGGGATTCCACCACCTCCCTAGGTAACGCATTCCAGTGTTTCACCACCCTCCTAGTGAAAAAGTTTTTCCTAATATCCAACCTAAATCTCCCCCACTGCAACTTGAGACCATTACTCCTTGTCCTGTCATCTGCTATCACTGAGAATAGTCTAGATCCATCTTCTTTGGATCCACCTTTCAGGTAGTTAAAAGCAGCTATCAAATCCCCCCTCATTCTTCTCTTCCGTAGACTAAACAATCCCAGTTCCCTCAGCCTCTCCTCATAAGTCATGTGTTCCAGACCCCTAATCATTTTTGTTGCCCTTCGCTGGACTCTCTCCAATTTATCCACATCCTTCTTGTAGTGTGGGGCCCAAAACTGGACACAGTACTCCAGATGAGGCCTCACCAATGTCGAATAGAGGGGAACGATCACGTCCCTCGATCTGCTGGCAATGCCTCTATGTATACATCCCAAAATGCCATTGGCCTTCTTGGCAACAAGGGCACACTGTTGACTCAGATCCAGCTTCTCGTCCACTGTCACCCCTAGGTCCTTCTCTGCAGAACTGCTGCTGAGCCATTTGGTCCCTAGTTTGTAGTGGTGCACTGGATTCTTCCGTCCTAAGTGCAGGACTCTGCACTTGTCCTTGTTGAACCTCATCAGATTTCTTTTGGCCCAATCCTCCAATTTATCTAGGTCCCTCTGTATCCTATCCCTACCCTCCAGCGTATCTACCACTCTTCCCAGTTTAGTGTCATCCGCAAACTTGCTGAGGGTGCAATCCACACCATCCTCCAGATCATTAATGAAGATATTGAACAAAACCGGCCCCAGGACCGACCCCTGGGGCACTCCACTTGACACCGGCTGCCAACTAGACATGGAGCCATTGATCACTACCTGTTGAGCCCGACAATCTAGCCAACTTTCTACCCACCTTGTAGTGCATCCATCCAGCCCATACTTCTTTAACTTGCTGATAAGAATACTATGGGAGACCGTGTCAAAAGCTTTGCTAAAGTCGAGGAATAACACGTCCACTGCTTTCCCTTCATCCACAGAACCAGTTATCTCATCATAGAAGGCAATTAGATTAGTCAGGCGTGACTTTCCCTTGGTGAATCCATGCTGACTGTTCCTGATCACTTTCCTCTCATCTAAGTGCTTCAGAATTGAGTCCTTGAGAACATGCTCCATGATTTTTCTGGGGACTGAGGTGAGGCTGACCGGCCTGTAGTTCCCAGGATCATCCTTCTTCCCTTTTTTAAAGATGGGCACTACATTAGCCTTTTTCCAATCTTCCGGGACTTCCCCCATCGACATGAGTTTTCAAAGATAATGGCCAATGGCTCTGCAATCACATCTGCCAATTCCTTTAGCACTCTCGGATGCAACGCATCCGGCCCCATGGACTTGTGCACGTCCAGTTTTTCTAAATAGTCCCGAACCACTTCTTCCTTCACAGAGGACTGGCCACATCCTCCCCATGCTGTGCTGCCCAGTGCAGTAGTCTGGGAGCTGACCTTGTTCATGAAGACAGAGACAAAAAAAGCATTGAGTACATTAGCTTTTTCCACATCCTCTGTCACTAGGTTGCCTCCCTCATTCAGTAAGGGGCCCACACTTTCCTTCGCTTTCTTCTTATTGCCAACATACCTGAAGAAACCCTTCTTGTTACTCTTAACATTCCTCGCTAGCTGCAACTCCAGGTGTGATTTAAACTCCAGGTCTGGTCTAAAATAAACAAGATGAAATTCAATAAAGAAAAGTGCAAATTCTTATAATTAGGATAGAAAATGTCCTGCTCTATTCGTCACCAGTTAGGTCTCAGATGGAGTATTGTTTCCAGTTCTAGACGACACACTTAGGTAGGAAAGATGTGGACCAATTGCAGAAAGACCAGAGGAGAGCTACAAAAATGATGAAAGGTTAGAAAACAGGAGCTATGAGAAAAAGTTAAAGAAACATTGCCAAATTTAGACCCGAGAAACCAAAAACTGAGGGGGGAATCTAATAACTGTCTTCATGTGTGTTCTAAAATGTTATAGAGAGGATGCAGATCAATTTTTCTCCATATCCACTAAAGATAGGACAAGAAAAAGTCTGGAGAAGAGAAGACTGAGAGGGGACATGATAAGAGTTTTCAAATACATAAAAGGTTGTTACAAGGAGCAGGGAGAAAAATTGTTCTTCTGAACCTCTGAGGACAGGACAAGAAGCAATAGGCTTAAATTGCAGCAAGGGAGGTTTAGGGTGAACATTAGGAAAAACTTCCTAGCTGTCAGGGTGGTTAAGCACTGGAATAAATTGCCTAGGGAGGCTATGGAATCTCCATCACAAGAGATTTTTAAGAGCAGGTTGGACAAACACCTGTCAGGGATGGTCTAGATAAAACTGAGTCCTGCAATGAGTGCAGGACACTGGACTAGATGACCTCTCGAGGTCCCTTCCAGTCATATGGCTCTATGATAATCTGCAACAAGGGAGATATAGGTTATATATAATCATAAACTTTCTACCTATCATGATACTTAAGCTCTGATTTTAGGCTTTCAAGGGAGGCTGCAGAATCTGATCAGTGGAGGTTTTGAAGAACAGGTTAAACAAACACCTGTTAGGGACGGTGTAGGCGTAGTTGGTCCCACCTCAGAGCAGAGGGATGGACTGTATGACCTCTCGAGGTCTCCTCCTGCCTTATATTTCAAACAATTCTATGATTCTATAGAATATTTAGAAGAGGGAAATATATTCTTTTTGAAAGTCATTCATTTATTCCCATTCTATTAGGGACAAGTGTAACAAGCGGGTAATTCCCTCCTGCGCAGAGAACATACACAGTGCTATTGACCAATAAATGTACTGATTCTCTTCTCTCTTATGAGCATGAGTGGGATTGATGCAGCACATAGAGCTTGTACTGACTTCCTGCAGAGGGGAGAATTTCATCCAGAGTGCTTTGGAAAGAAAGAATGGAGGGGAAAGGAAAACCAGAAAGCCGATAATATGATGCAGTATAATTTTTAATGGGAATGAGCATCGGAGTTTACACTTACAGAATGAATGAATGCAGAGGACAGAAAATGTATTTTCAGGGTTACAAAGAGAGCTACAACCAATCACCAGCTCCAAAGTGATGCGTGTCACACAATCTGTTCTGCGGTCTTGCAGCCAACCACGCAGTTTGAAAATCATCTCACGTTTTCCACCAGATTAAGTCACTTGTGGTGGACCGTTCAGCATCAAAAAGGACAAAGCAAAATATGAGCATAAGACAAAAGTGCAAAACCACTAGACTATAAAGAAAAGGTAACATGTAACGAGAAGAAGCCATACAGAGGCCTGGTTTATATAGGCGATGAACATGCACAGCCCCCACTGATTTCGAGTGGAGTTGCAGGCTCCCATTTTTGATAAGTTGAACGGTGAATCTCTCTCTTCGCTTTCATTTCCTGGTTGTTTCTTCTTCTGTGGATCTTTCTTCTGGGTTTAACATGGGCCACAGCTTCCACGGCGGGAAGAATAGCACCTGCTACTGTATCTCCTCCCATACCCACATAAGTCCCCATAGCCACCCCCGTATCCACCACCGTACCCATACAAGCCCCCATAACCGCATAAGCCCCTATAACCATATAAGCCCCCATAACCACCCCCATATAAGCCCCCATAACCACCCCCTAAACCACCTCCATATCTACCCCCGTATGCACTACCGTAAACTCCACCATAACCAATTGAGCCACCCAAAATACCACCCCCAGATACACCCCCAGCTCCATAGGGTAGAGCTGGTAAGGTGCTTCGCACTACACTGTGTTGAGGGGAAGTAGAGAGAATTGGTCCTGGGAATAGCACAGAAACTGGTGGTGGATAGACCACTGCTGTCGAGTCTCCACACGAGGTGATACAAGGCTCATTGCGGGCAACAACACATGGATCTGGGCATATGTCAGGATAACATGAGCTGGGTCGGTAACACAGGTCTTGGCAGGAAGACATCTTTTGTGGTGGTCGTAAACCTGAAACACACAGAAGGGAGCGGAGGAAACATAACACGCTCTGGGTAGAGCTGCTGGTCAATAGTTATATTTCAAACCTGACCTCCACGGTTTAATGGAAACAGCAAGGTCAGATCATCAGCCCAGGCAACCCATTGTGATTCCAGTGAAATCACCCAAGGAGCTGGCAATGTGTATTTACACAGAAAGGCTCAGAGTATGCTGTCTATTATCCAAGTCGTCTAAGGCTGAGAATTTTCATAGTTGTCTGAAGAATTTACATGTCCAATCCCAAATTATAATTATTGGGAACAGAGGTCCAAATCCCGTATGTAGATTTTAAAATCCCAGCGAGATATTTTGAAAGTCAGCATGTCCAAACATCTACGATTGACTAGCTACAGAAAGTCTCCTGTGCAAAGAAAGACGCTTCCTGTCCCAACCTTTGTAAAATCACACCCCAGGACTTAGGTCAAAATTCAAACTATCAATAAAGCAACAACTGGCAGCACTCGGAGCCGGAGAGACTTACCAAGTTCACCAACGGGAAGAAGTCAAGAGAAGTGGATAGAACAACCTGGAGTTGCAGGCACTTTTATACACCTTCTTAGCCAATGGGAAGGATAGTAGACACCCTTTATGCACTCAGACCTTGTTATTAACCCAATAAACTATTTTCTTGAATGTGCAACTCCTCTAATTATTGTAATGGCTTTGATCATGGTTAAGGATTACTATTCAATTCACAGACCCACATAGGATGACATGCACGCTGCTACTGGCAATTCCCTGTCATCTTGTATCTTTATGGTCCTGATCTCATCATGGTATCATTCTATTGGCTTTCTTGGTGTCAACAGGGGACTAAATCTAGCTCCATTTCTTTAATTCTGCTTTGAATAATCTCAGACTATGTGGATGACTCAAGGGTGTATCACTGATACAATCTGCTGTCATGTACAAGATTCCACATTAGTTCTTTATATCCGGACTAGTATCTAATTAGCGGCAAGATGGAGTTTACCCTTGAAACTCCTTGGAGGATCAGAGGTATTACTTAGCATGCTTGGAATACCTACCCATACCAATTCACTATGTGTTTGCGCCAACATGCTTTTGAAATCCGTGGATGTCTTTCCAATCAATGCAATGGCCTTCAAACCAGGCCTTCTGGATTACAATACTCTCCTGGATTCATGGTCAATTTAAGACCTATGAACAACTCCAATACCCGATAAGCCTTCAAAGTGGAGCTGAAGCAGGATCAAAATGGCGAATATATTTTTATTTTCTACCTCTGCCCAGAGATGACATTCAGCCTAATGGGTTTAGGCATTCCCCTCAAAAGAGAAGTGCAGTTAAGTGATCAGTGGTTTAGAGTCAAGGATTCAAGTGATAATCAAAATAGAACCCACAAAGTCTACTGACTGCAGTCATTTCCCTGAGTTGCAGCAAAGAGTGGCAACTGGTGAAAGGAAAGAGTGCAGTGTTGTATAAAGTCTTGGGAGTAGAATCTTGGAATTGCATCTCCATCCAGGCCCGAACAAGACAGTGGTGTTCTTCTGGACAGTGCACCTCACAAAGCCCCGGAGGGATCACACGAGAGATGGAAACGAAGCCCACTGTCACAAACACACAAAATGAGTCTTCAGTAATGGAGTCTAATGTCTTTTGATGACCATCATTTTTACAATGAATTGGAGGTACCAGAGCTCGAGATAACAAAAGCTACACCATCTGTAATGTTGAATCTCTGCTGCCTTTTTGGATTCACTCCTGGTGGAGCTCTCGGGCTCTGATATGGTACCATTTGTACACCCACATTGCAATAGTGTATAGGACAATGGTAGCTTCAAGGCAGTGAAGAATCAGGCCCTTCAGTTTTATTTCCATCTGGATCCTGAGGTCCATTCGAAAAATCAGTTGAACTAACCGTTTGCCCTGCATTTCCATCGGAGGTCTCAATTGACAGCCGTGTACAATGCAGTTTTATAGCAGGGTAATATGGAGGAGAGTTCAATAAAAAAGTCTCTGCTCCTAGTGAAGCTGCCTTGATTTTCCGCCACTTTGCCTAAGGATTTCACTCTCAAAAACAGGATCACCTCTCAAGCTCATGAGGGGTAAATTTGCATCTTAAACTGGTGTAATTCTGGAGTTACTCTGTAGAAGTCAAATTAGCTATGCTGGATTTCTACAAGCAAAAAGGACAACAGAAGCCTGACCTGTGTCTTGTACCAGAGGCAGGGCAAACCCAACCCTTTGATCTATCCAATCTATCTATTTAAACCATGATTTTCTAAAGGAACTAGTGTTATTGGATGCCTGAGTTTTGGGCTCCCACACCTCCCTATCCCCTTTGTTTCAACTTTAGTGGGAGAAAAGGACTATTTAGTCTGTATTCCTGTTGCAGAAAAGTTGGAATGTGTGGAAATCCAAACACAATTTGCCACGACCTGAACATTTGGCTTGACGCACCCATGTGCTGATGAGCAAAATTTAGGGCAAGCAGTTGGTTTAATTCTCAGGAGACTGTACTGGCATATATCTGCTGAATGTACATGGTTGTGATGTTGACATCACTATTATGTTTTCCTTGCATTGCACATGTTCCAGTACCTTTTGTTATAATTTTGGAGTACATGTAGGGGTGCATGTTTATTCGGGACTTGAGTGGGGATGATGGGATGGATATATATTTCCCAGCTCTGTGGAATTGAGAGAATATCCCTGTTTCCTGCTCCTTATCCCCGATAGCTCCTAATCCTTGCGTGTACAGCTTCAGACACTAATAAAAGGGTGCCAGTCTCTTTCATAGCAATTTATGGTTTCCCTGTTTTATGAGGCCAGCAATTCTCACAACACCCATATGAAACAGGTAGTTATTATCTTCTTACCTAAGAAAGTGATCACTGATGCCCAGAGCCTAACTGAGTTGCCCAAGGCCACTCCGGTGGAAAGATGGGGAAACTCGGGCACATCTAATTCCTAATAGTTATAATTTGAACTCTAATATCTCCAGGATGCGTTCAGGGCTCCATTGTGCTGTTTGCAAAATAAGCCGGAGCAGGGTGCAGACAACGTTACTCATGCCAGTGATTTTGTTAAGACTGAATCTCAGAATACAAACCAGCTCTGTGCAGCATCAGAATACAGTACCTTGGTTTCTAATTCGTATGTGTCAGCAGTTGATGGTAATAAACAAACAGAAAATGTTATTTTGTGAAAAGAGATCACTCAGCTTATGTAAGCTGTCATAGTTGACTTTCCTTCAACGGGGCTATGCGAACTTATATCAGCTGAGAGTGGTGGCTCTCAAATTGCAGTTTATACTCATTTGATTTCAGAAATTTCCAGACTCAATGCAACCACTTGTCCACATCCTTTAGTGTTCTGTCTCTTCTAGAATAAAGAAACAGAAACCTCAGAAAAATTATGAAGGACAAAGGTGTCCAATATGGAAGAAAATGCCATTTCTTCTTCTTCTTCAAAATTTCTTCATTACACCCCAATGTTAGAGAATCTCTTTGTCAGTCTCTCTCTAATTATACCTGAGTATATATGAGAGGCAATCACCATAGTTAAAGGGAAATAGTAGGGTGAGATCCTAAGCTGGTGTAAATATGTTGACTCACATGAGTTAGCCAAGTATATTTCTACGTACACATATGAGAAAGGTACCAGAATAATGTTGTCTAATATCAAAGTAGCTTTAGCCTGAGACTTTTCTTCTTGTCTAAGGATACGAATTAAGCAGAATTAGTGCTCTCGATATGCTGTGTGGCTTTGAAGATAGCTGTTTTATCATTTGAAATACAAAATCCACCAATGCCTACAACTTAGTAAGTAAAAAGAAACTTTTCTGGGGAAAAAAACCCTTCACAATACCAAGAATCACAGAGTTTCTCTGCAAGAATCTGTCAGAAGTTAAACTATCAGAAGTGCAACATTGACATAGTTATAAAGCGATTGCATTAAATCAGAATTACGCAGTTCACCTATGAGAATAAGTCAAGAGAAGTGATTAGCAGAACGCTGAGTTGGGAGCACATTCGTATGCCGTTTCAGCCCACCAGAAGGCTAAGAGACACCCTGGGTGCAGGAAGAACTTGTCAATTACAAAACAAAATATTTCGCACAAGTAATTCTTCGCATTACTGGAAAATGTTATGATCACGGGTTAGGATTATAATTCTAACTCATGTCATGCACAAGAGTCCAAATTAGTTCTTTAAATCCAGTATGGTGTCTAATTTGGAATTTACTCTGGGATCTCATTAGATAGGAGGGGATATTTTATTTTGCATGCTTTTATGCCCACCCACCGCTATTTAGAATGGGCCCTGATCCTAAGCCCACTGAAATCCAAGGCCATCTCTGCAATGAGTTGAGCATTGCACTTTTTAGCACTTTTTAGCAGGCTGTTCTGACTCTACTTGAAAACTCCCGAGTCCTTCAGCGTAAAACATTAAGACCCAGAAGCCAAGAATTTCAAAAGTGACTGGTGATTTCTGATGCCTGCTTGAGGCAGGGAACGGAGTAGGAATTAAGCATTTTGGAAAACAGGGAATAACAAAGTGGGTGATGTTGGGCACCAATATCACCAGTCACTTTTGAAAATCTTGGCCTTGTATTTAGCCACAAGTGAACCTTGGTAAATTGATAACCTCCCTCTCTTTCATCTCCCCGTACGGGAAAAGGGTGGTGGTCATAAATTACTCATTCTGGGGGGATTCCAATCTGCTTCTCCATGTGAGAATGTTGCACAGTGACTACTAACACAGTAGCTAAACCTTTCCTAGGTGAACTTCTCTGACAGAGGTGCTCCTGGGTATTATTGCACAAAAGAGATAGGACCAGAGGAACGACTGAGCAATTTCTACGTGCCTGGATATCCAAAGAGATTTCTCTAGGAAGCTTCATAGAGTCTTTTGTCCTTCCTGCTTCCCTGGTAGTAGGAAACTATTTGAGGGATTTACTTAGCAGTTAAAAAAACATTCTGAGAATGGTGGTATTGATTTCTAATGGTGGTATTGATCCGGTGCCAAGGTTGGTCAGATTCTTGATTAGTCTTATTTCTCCTGGAAGCTCATTCCTCAACCATGCCGCCTCCGTCCCCCCGATGACTAAGTAAACTTTATTTCCATCTCTCCTGGTATTCTTCCCAGGTTCTGTCAGGAACATTGTCCCTGAAGAACACCACTGACTTGCTAGGTTATGAATGGAAGTGCAGTTCCAAGATTTTAATCCTAAACCTTTGAACAACACTGCACTCCTTCCTTTCATCTACTGCCACTTTTTCATGCAACTCAGGGAAATAACTTCAGTAAGCAAACCTTGTGTATTCAATTTTGTTCATCGCTTGAGTCCTTGACTCTAAAGCACGGATCATGTCTTCAGACTGGAATGTTTAAGTGCTTTAGACTGCGTGTTATCTCCGGGCATGGCTAGAACACAAAAGAATATGCACCATTTTGAGACTGCTTCAACTCCACTTTGAAGGCTTATCGGGTATTGAAGTTGTTCATAGGTCTTAAATTGGCCATGAATCCAGGAGAGTATTGTAATCCAGAAGGCCTAGTTTGAAGGCCATTGCATTGATTGGAAAGACATCCACGGATTTCAAAAGCACGTTGGCACAACACATAGTGAATAGTTATGGGTAGGTACTGCAAGCACTCTAAGTAATACCTCCGATCCTCCAAGGAGTTTCAAGGGTAAACTCCACCTTGCCACTAATTAGATACTAGTCTGGAAACAAAGAACTAACATGGAATCCTGTGCATGACAGCAGATTGTACTGGTGATACACCTCTGAGTCACCCTCATATTCTGAAGTTATTCAAAGCAGAATAAAGAAATGGAGCAAGATTTAGTCCCATTTTGACACCAAGAAAGTCAGTGGGATGATACCATGAAGATATCAGGCCCATAAAGATTCAAGATGAAAGGGACCTGCCAGTAGCAGCATGCATGTCATCCTGTGTGGGTCTGTGAATTGACTAGTAATCATTAACCATGATCAAAGCCATTACAATAATTAGAGGAGTTGCACATTCAAGAAAATAGTTTGCTAGGTTAATGACAAGGTCCAAATGCATAGAGGGTGTCTACTATCCTTCCCATTGGCTAAGAAGGTGTATAAAAGTGCCTGCAACTCCAGGTTCTTCTATCCACTTCTCTCGACTCCTTCCCCTTGGTGAGCTTGGTAAGTCTACTTGGCTCCAATTGATACAATTGCTCCTTTAGTGAATGTTTTAACTTTGAACTAATTCCTGCTCTAATAGGGTGTGACTTTAGAAATGTTGGGACAGGGGCATCTTTCTTTGGGTAGGAGTCTTTCTGTAGCTAGTCAATTGCAGGTATTGGTGGATGCTGTCTTTTCAAACGATCTGGTTGGGATTTTCAAATCTGCATATGGGATTTGGACCCCATTCCCAAACATTATAATTGGAGATTGGACATGGAAATTCCTTACACAGTTATGAGAAATCTCAGCCTCTGTCTCCTTTGATAATAGACTGCACTACTCTGACCCTTGATATATAAATACACATTGCCAGATCTTCAGCTGACTTCATTGGACTCACAAAGGTTCACCTGGGTGATGATCTGACTCTACTGTTTCCATAAAACATTGGAGATCAGATTTCAAATATAATTTGAATATATATATATATATATATATATATATATATATATATATATATATATATATATATATGTAGTCTCCTTCAGGGCAAAGTTAGCCTGTGCTTTAGGTGTGTTGGGCAGAAAGTCACTTTAAGGGCACTTTACTCCATAGTGGACAACTTCAGAACTCTTATACCTTAAACTGAGGCGTGTGATGCTGCACATTACTAGAGATAATATACTGGATGAGCTGGATCACTGACCTGATGCAATACGGCAATATTTGACTTTTTACTGGTACAACTCATGATTTTCGATCCAGATCTTTAGCTGCTGTAAGTCAAAGTAGCACATTTGAGTGAAAGGCAAGTATGATGATTGAGACGATCTGAGGGGTCTAGACCCTGTGTTAAACTGGTTTAACAGGAACACTTGAACAATTTACTGCACCTCCATAATTGTCTAAAATGGTTTGAAAATTGCAGCCATCCATGATGGAAATATTCTCTATTGTGGGTTAGGAATTAGTCTGAGTCTTTTTTCCTCATCCTTCAGGGGCTGGTGGGAATGGAAGGTCATGTGGCCATGGCACAAATAGGGCCTCAGAAAACCTGCTTCAGGACATGCTCTCTGGCACAGGTTTCCTTGTGATCTTGGGCAAGTCCAATGGGACCAGAATCTCAAAAGGGCTCAGCACTCACTAATCCTAGCTGGACTGGAAACCTATCCTTGAACCTCCTGAAACCAAACCCACAGAGAGACTAAGGCATCTAACCTCCCCTTTAGTCCCAGGCAGAACCTGAGAGTAGGCAGTCACTTTTCTATTTTACTTGTGGGTCCCAATCCAGTAGATATTCTCAGTGTGCACCTACCAGTTCGGCCCTCACGGAAAAGACAGCTGAGGCAACTATGTCAGCAATACTAGGGGCTGGCTGGTTGGTGTGGATGTTTATAAGAATACCCGGATATGTAGCCTGCAGAAAGGGACCTACATAGCCCCCATTATCATAGAACACCAGCGGTGATTCTCCTATTCCATTGTCAACAACGTGTTATGTTTCCTCTGCTCCCTTCTGTGTGTTTCAGGTTTACGACCACCACAAAAGATGTCTTCCTGCCAAGACCTGTGTTACCGACCCAGCTCATGTTATCCTGACATATGCCCAGATCCATGTGTTGTTGCCCGCAATGAGCCTTGTGTCACCTCGTGCGGAGATTCGACAGCAGTGGTCTATCCACCACCAGTTTCCGTGCTATTCCCAGGACCAATTCTCTCTAGTTGCCCTCAACACAGCTTAGTGGGAAGCAGCTTACCAGCTCTACCCTATGGAGCTGGGGGTGTATCTGGGGGTGGTATTTTGGGCGGCTCAATTGGTTATGGTGGAGGTTATGGTGGTGCATACGGGGGTAGATATGGAGGTGGTTTAGGGGGTGGTTATGGGGGCTTATGCGGTTATGGAGGCTCGTATGGTTATGGGGGCTTGTATGGGTACGGTGGTGGATACGGGGGTGGCTATGGGGGCTTATGTGGGTATGGGAGGAGATATGGTAGCAGGTGCTATTCTTCCCGCCGTGGAAGCTGTGGCCCATGTTAATCGCGGAAGGAAGATCTACAAAAGAAGAAACAACCAGGAAATGAAAGAGAAGAGAAAGAGTCACCACTCAGCTACAACACTACTCAAATCAGCGTGGGTTTTGGTTGTTCGTTGCCTGTATAAATCAGGCCTATCTATTCTTTCCTCTTGTTACCTGTTACCTTAGCTTTATGGTCTATATTGTTCTGCAGCTTAGTCTTATGCTCATATTGGGCTTTTGTCCTATTTGATGCTGAGGAGAAAAAAAATGGTTTAAGACAGGACATGACTGCCAAACTCTACAACTTCAAGAAAGAAAGCAGAATACCTTGTGCGAAATGCATCACCATGGCCGGTGATTGGTTGTAGCTCTTTTTGTAACCCTGAAAATATATTCTTTGTACTCTGCATTACTTCATTCTGTGAGTGTAAACTGCACTGCTCATTCCCATTAAAAATTATACTGCATCATAGTAACGGCCTTCTGGTTTTCCTTTCCCCTCCATTCTTTCTCTCCAAAACACTCTGGGTGATTTTCTCCCCTGTGAAGATGTTTAGTACCAGCTCTATGCACTGCATCAATCTCACTCAAGCTCATAAAGAAGAAGAGACTCAGACACATTCCTTGGTCAGTGGCATTGGGCAGGTCCTCTGGACTGGAGGGAATTTCCCTCTTGATGCACATTTCACTACTGGTGCTATTGAATGGGAGTTTTCCTTCCTGCAGAGGTATCGTTACCACACCGTGTAACTCAGAGGTCCCCACACTGTGGAGCACTCCCCACTGGGAGAGTGTGGGGGGTGGAGGAACATTCGGGGGAGGGTGCGATGGAGCCCGGGCCAGCCCCGACAGGGGACAGGGAAGGAGCACCACCTAGCCCTGCTCTGAGCTCCTCTCCTACTCCGCCCCCAGCTGCAGCCTCGGGTCCGTGCCCAGCCTTGGCTCCAGCCATGGCTCCGCCCATGCTGCTGGCCCTGGCCCCACCCTTGGCTCCGGTTCCCACTCCATTCCCAGGCCCAGACCACCCCCAGCTGCCACCCCAGCCTCAGCCCCCTTACCCCTGTCCACATCCCCAAGCCCCGGGAGCTGCATCCCCACTCCTGGATCTGGCTTCGGGTCAGGGGCTGTGGTCAGGGGGTGCGTGACCCTGAAAAGTTTGGGGACCACTGATCTAGCTACATATCACCAAAAGGATAGGATGGAAAGAAATAAATGCCTTTCAACTTTAATATAGTTCCCTGTTCAAAATATTTGATACATGGGGCTCAAAAATAATTACTCTCCTTTTATACTTTAATATATCGTGTTACCTAACTTTTAAGTGTGTGTGAGTGCTGCTCTCCTCGGAAAAGAATCCGAAAGATTCTTTTAGTAGACTCATACATTTCCTCCAGTTGAGAGCTCATCTATAAGTTCTAAAACATGGCTTGTTTCAGCTCTCACAAAATGTTCTAAGGCTCTGTTCCTGGAAATCCAATGCACGTCCTTCACTTTAAACAGGGATAGTGTTCTTGATGGCTTGTAGTCCATCTTTGTGTGGAATGTTGGTGTAGAGGGCTTCTACATCCATAGTGGCCAGGATGGTGTTATCAGGAAGATCACCGATGGATTGTAGTTTCCTCAGGAAGTCAGTGGTGTCTCGAAGGTAGCTGGGAGTGCTGGTAGCATAGGGCCTGAGGAGGGAGTCTACATAGCCAGACAATCCTGCTGTCAGGGTGCCAATGCCTGAGATGATGGGGCGCCCAGGATTTCCAGGTTTATGGATCTTGGGTAGTAGATAGAATATCCCAGGTCGGGGTTCCAGGGGTGTGTCTATGCGGATTTGATCTTGTGCTTTTTCAGGGAGTTTCTTGAGCAAATGCTGTAGTTTCTTTTGGTAACTCTCAGTGGGATCAGAGGGTAATGGCTTGTAGAAAGTGGTCTTGGAGAGCTGCCGAGCAGCCTCTTGTTCATATTCCGACCTATTCATGATGACAACAGCACCTGTATTACCAGCGGAAGAGTGGGGTGGAGGGAGGTATTTTTTCATGCTTTGTGTGTATAAAAAGATCTTCTACACTTTCCACAGTATGCATCCGATGAAGTGAGCTGTAGCTCACGAAAGCTTATGCTCAAATAAATTGGTTAGTCTCTTAGGTGCCACAAGTACTCCTTTTCACTTTAAACATGTGATTGTGTGTTTGAACTTAAGAGGCTATTGAAATGGTTCAAGGTTAGCAGCTCTGTAAGTTTCTGCAAGTTTGTGGCCCGAGATTGCATAAATAAAAGAAAATTCCTCTCCTCTTTTCTTGGCATTTATAGTGACAGACAGAGGTTAGAATCCAGCTAGGGAGCAGTCATTGACACCAGTGCAAAATGTGTTTCAGATACTACAAATCTTATCTATTACATGCACTTTCAATTTACATTTTGCACATGGAAATGAATGTTTGAGGTGCAGAAGACTGGGGAATTTTTCTCATTTCAGCTTCATAGTGGAACCTTGGACTCCTATCCACTGGAGATAAGTTAAAGTAACCCCTTGTCAGTGTTTGTTTTGATGTGTTCATAAACTGGATTGCAACAATTTCTAGTATTTCATCCCATAGTCAAATGATGCGATCTAACATTGATTTATCAGCAAATGTGGGTTGATGTATCGATGCACTGACAGACAGGATTTAGGGTAAACAGCTGATTTTACCCTCAGGATGCTGTCTTGGGATACAGCTGGTGAATGTGTTGTTTTTGTTGTGACGTTCACTAACCATAGTGGGGGGTTTCTATTTGGATCAAGCCAAATTGTGTTCAGATTTCCACGTTTCAATACATTTTGTCACAATTTTAGAGCATATGTAATTTTGGAACGGGGGGTGTAAAGCGATTCAGTGTTTGGGGAGGGCTGGTGAGGAGGGAGGGGTATATATCTCACACCTCCGCAGACTTCAGCCATAGCTGGGTCTGAAAAACTCACTAGCAGGGAATATCCCAGTGGTGACCTAATCCGGTCTAAAGCATGGAGAGTGCCTCTCCGGTAAACCACACATCCAGCCGTGACCTGGGCAGGAAGACTGTGTTTCTGACTGGTTAGCCATTTTGAGCACGGGGTCTGCCGGTCAGGACAAAGGGTGGTTCAAATTCAGCAGCTCCCACCACAGTTCCACTGAAAAGTCAACACTCGTTTTCCTCTGCCGGTTGTTTGCATTCTTGTGGTTTGTTTATGTAATTGAAATCTTTGCAGTTCTCCCCTTGGGCAATAGCACTCGGGTAGGATATGGTGAGGCTTTCTCAGAAGAACAGATTTTGGTTTGATTCACAAACACTCACTGATATTTTATATATCAATGGTCTTCTATTACTAGGATGTCAGGAGTATGTTACTTGAGTGGGAGGCCCAATTTGGAGTACTAGTGTCATTTTAAAATATGTGTGTAAAAGTCTGTAATGTCATTTCCCGAATCAGGTGGTGCTTTATAGCCTGGGAATTTAATCATAAACTTTCTACCTATCATGATACTTAAGCTCTGATTTTAGGCTTTCAAGGGAGGCTGCAGAATCTGATCAGTGGAGGTTTTGAAGAACAGGTTAAACAAACACCTGTTAGGGACGGTGTACGCGTAGTTGGTCCCACCTCCGAGCAGAGGGAGGGACTATATGACCTCTCGAGGTCTCCTCCTGCCTTATATTTCAAACAATTCTATAGACTATTTAGAACAGGGAAATACATTCTTTTTGAAAGTCATTCATTTATTCCCATTCTATTAGAGACAAGTGTAACAAGCGGGTAATTCCCTCTTGTGCAGAGAACCTACACAGTGCCTTTGACCAATTGATTTTCTTCTCTCTTATGAGCATGAGTGGGATTGATGCAGGACATAGATCTTGTACTGACTTCCTGCAGAGGGGAGAATTTCATCCACAGTGTTTTGGAAAGAAAGAATGGAGGGGAAAGGAAAACCAGAAGGCCGATAATATGATGCAGCATAATTTTTAATGGGAATGAGCATCGGAGTTTACACTTACAGAATGAATGAATGCAGAGGACAGAAATTGTATTTTCAGGGTTACAAAGAGAGCCACAACCAATCACCAGCTCCAAAGTGATGCGTGTCACACAATCTGTTCTGCGGTCTTGCAGCCAACCACGCCGTTTGAAAATCATCTCACGTTTTCCACCAGATTAAGTCACTTGTGGTGGACCGTTCAGCATCAAAAAGGACAAAGCAAAATATGAGCATAAGACAAAAGTGCAAAACCACTAGACTATAAAGAAAAGGTAACATGTAACGAGAAGAAGTCATACAGAGGCCTGGTTTATATAGGCGATGAACACCCACAGCCCCCACTGATTTCGAGTGGAGTTGCAGGCTCCCATTTTTGATAAGTTGAGTGGTGAATCTCTCTCTTCTCTTTCATTTCCTGGTTGTTTCTTCTTCCGTGGATCTTTCTTCTGGGTTTAACATGGGCCACAGCTTCCACGGCGGGAAGAATAACACCTGCTACTGTATCTTCTCCCATACCCACATAAGTCCCCATAGCCACCCCCATATCCACCACCGTACCCATACAAGCCCCCATAACCGCATAAGCCCCTATAACCACCCCCATATAAGCCCCCATAACCACCCCCATATAAGCCCCCATAACCACCCCCTAAACCACCTCCATATCTACCCCCGTATGCACTACCGTAAACTCCACCATAACCAATTGAGCCACCCAAAATACCACCCCCAGATACACCCCCAGCTCCATAGGGTAGAGCTGGTAAGGTGCTTCGCACTACACTGTGTTGAGGGGAAGTAGAGAGAATTGGTCCTGGGAATAGCACGGAAACCGGTGGTGGATAGACCACTGCTGTCGAGTCTCCACACGAGGTGATACAAGGCTCATTGCGGGCAACAACACATGGATCTGGGCATATGTCAGGATAACATGAGCTGGGTCGGTAACACAGGTCTTGGCAGGAAGACATCTTTTGTGGTGGTCGTAAACCTGAAACACACAGAAGGGAGCGGAGGAAACATAACACGCTCTGGGTAGAGCTGCTGGTCAATAGTTATATTTCAAACCTGACCTCCACGGTTTAATGGAAACAGCAAGGTCAGATCATCAGCCCAGGCAACCCATTGTGATTCCAGTGAAATCACCCGAGGAGCTGGCAATGTGTATTTACACAGAAAGGCTCAGAGTATGCTGTCTATTATCCAAGTCGTCTAAGGCTGAGAATTTTCATAGCTGTCTGAAGAATTTACATGTCCAATCCCAAATTATAATTATTGGGAACAGAGGTCCAAATCCCATATGTAGATTTTAAAATCCCAGCGAGATATTTTGAAAGTCAGCATGTCCAAACATCTACGATTGACTAGCTACAGAAAGTCTCCTGTGCAAAGAAAGACGCTTCCTGTCCCAACCTTTGTAAAATCACACCCCAGGACTTAGGTCAAAATTCAAACTATCAATAAAGCAACAATTGGCAGCACTCGGAGCCGGAGAGACTTACCAAGTTCACCAACGGGAAGAAGTCAAGAGAAGTGGATAGAACAACCTGGAGTTGCAGGCACTTTTATACACCTTCTTAGCCAATGGGAAGGATAGTAGACACCCTTTATGCACTCAGACCTTGTTATTAACCCAATAAACTATTTTCTTGAATGTGCAACTCCTCTAATTATTGTAATGGCTTTGATCATGGTTAAGGATTACTATTCAATTCACAGACCCACATAGGGTGACATGCATGCTGCTACTGGCAATTGCCTGTCATCTTGTATCTTTATGGTCCTGATCTCATCATGGTATCATTCCATTGGCTTTCTTGGTGTCAACAGGGGACTAAATCTAGCTCCATTTCTTTAATTCTGCTTTGAATAATCTCAGACTATGCGGGTGACTCAGGGGTGTATCACTGATACAATCTGCTGTCATGTACAAGATTCCACATTAGTTCTTTATATCCGGACTAGTATCTAATTAGCGGCAAGATGGAGTTTACCCTTGAAACTCCTTGGAGGATCAGAGGTATTACTTAGCATGCTTGGAATACCTACCCATACCAATTCACTATGTGTTTGCGCCAACATGCTTTTGAAATCCATGGATGTCTTTCCAATCAATGCAATGGCCTTCAAACTAGGCCTTCTGGATTACAATACTCTCCTGGATTCATGGTCAATTTAAGACCTATGAACAACTCCAATACCCGATAAGCCTTCAAAGTGGAGCTGAAGCAGGATCAAAATGGTGAATATATTTTTATTTTCTACCTCTGCCCAGAGATGACATTCAGCCTAATGGGTTTAGGCATTCCCCTCAAAAGAGAAGTGCAGTTAAGTGATCAGTGGTTTAGAGTCAAGGATTCAAGTGATAATCAAAATAGAACCCACAAAGTCTACTGACTGCAGTCATTTCCCTGAGTTGCAGCAGAGAGTGGCAACAGGTGAAAGGAAAGAGTGCAGTGTTGTATAAAGTCTTGGGAGTAGAATCTTGGAATTGCATCTCCATCCAGGCCCGAACAAGACAGTGGTGTTCTTCTGGACAGTGCACCTCACAAAGCCCCGGAGGGATCACACGAGAGATGGAAACGAAGTCCACTGTCACAAACACACAAAATGAGTCTTCAGTAATGGAGTCTAATGTCTTTTGATGACCATCATTTTTACAATGAATTGGAGGTACCAGAGCTCGAGATAACAAAAGCTACACCATCTGTAATGTTGAATCTCTGCTGCCTTTTTGGATTCACTCCTGGTGGAGCTCTCGGGCTCTGATATGGTACCATTTGTACACCCACATTGCAATAGTGTATAGGACAATGGTAGCTTCAAGGCAGTGAAGAATCAGGCCCTTCAGTTCTATTTCCATCTGGATCCTGAGGTCCATTCGAAAAATCAGTTGAACTAACCGTTTGCCCTGCATTTCCATCGGAGGTCTCAATTGACAGCCGTGTACAATGCAGTTTTATAGCAGGGTAATATGGAGGAGAGTTCAATAAAAAAGTCTCTGCTCCTAGTGAAGCTGCCTTGATTTTCAGCCACTTTGCCTAAGGATTTCACTCTCAAAAACAGGATCACCTCTCAAGCTCATGAGGGGTAAATTTGCATCTTAAACTGGTGTAATTCTGGAGTTACTCTGTAGAAGTCAAATTAGCTATGCTGGATTTCTACAAGCAAAAAGGACAACAGAAGCCTGACCTGTGTCTTGTACCAGAGGCAGGGCAAACCCAACCCTTTGATCTATCCAATCTATCTATTTAAACCATGATTTTCTAAAGGAACTAGTGTTATTGGATGCCTGAGTTTTGGGCTCCCACACCTCCCTATCCCCTTTGTTTCAACTTTAGTGGGAGAAAAGGACTATTTAGTCTGTATTCCTGTTGCAGAAAAGTTGGAATGTGTGGAAATCCAAACACAATTTGCCACGACCTGAACATTTGGCTTGACGCACCCATGTGCTGATGAGCAAAATTTAGGGCAAGCAGTTGGTTTAATTCTCAGGAGACTGTACTGGCATATATCTGCTGAATGTACATGGTTGTGATGTTGACATCACTATTATGTTTTCCTTGCATTGCACACGTTCCAGTACCTTTTGTTATAATTTTGGAGTACATGTAGGGGTGCATGTTTATTCGGGACTTGAGTGGGGATGATGGGATGGATATATATTTCCCAGCTCTGTGGAATTGAGAGAATATCCCTGTTTCCTGCTCCTTATCCCCGATAGCTCCTAATCCTTGCGTGTACAGCTTCAGACACTAATAAAAGGGTGCCAGTCTCTTTCATAGCAATTTATGGTTTCCCTGTTTTATGAGGCCAGCAATTCTCACAACACCCATATGAAACAGGTAGTTATTATCTTCTTACCTAAGAAAGTGATCACTGATGCCCAGAGCCTAACTGAGTTGCCCAAGGCCACTCCGGTGGAAAGGTGGGGAAACTCGGGCACATCTAATTCCTAATAGTTATAATTTGAACTCTAATATCTCCAGGATGCGTTCAGGGCTCCATTGTGCTGTTTGCAAAATAAGCCGGAGCAGGGTGCAGACAACGTTACTCATGCCAGTAATTTTGTTAAGACTGAATCTCAGAATGCAAACCAGCTCTGTGCAGCATCAGAATACAGTACCTTGGTTTCTAATTCGTATGTGTCAGCAGTTGATGGTAATAAACAAACAGAAAATGTTATTTTGTGAAAAGAGATCACTCAGCTTATGTAAGCTGTCATAGTTGACTTTCCTTCAATGGGGCTATGCGAACTTATATCAGCTGAGAGTGATGGCTCTCAAATTGCAGTTTATACTCATTTGATTTCAGAAATTTCCAGACTCAATGCAACCACTTGTCCACATCCTTTAGTGTTCTGTCTCTTCTAGAATAAAGAAACAGAAACCTCAGAAAAATTATGAAGGACAAAGGTGTCCAATATGGAAGAAAATGCCATTTCTTCTTCTTCTTCAAAATTTCTTCATTACACCCCAATGTTAGAGAATCTCTTTGTCAGTCTCTCTCTAATTATACCTGAGTATATATGAGAGGCAATCACCATAGTTAAAGGGAAATAGTAGGGTGAGATCCTAAGCTGGTGTAAATATGTTGACTCACATGAGTTAGCCAAGTATATTTCTACGTACACATATGAGAAAGGTACCAGAATAATGTTGTCTAATATCAAAGTAGCTTTAGCCTGAGACTTTTCTTCTTGTCTAAGGATACGAATTAAGCAGAATTAGTGCTCTCGATATGCTGTGTGGCTTTGAAGATAGCTGTTTTATCATTTGAAATACAAAATCCACCAATGCCTACAACTTAGTAAGTAAAAAGAAACTTTTATGGGGAAAAAAACCCTTCACAATACCTAGAATCACAGAGTTTCTCTGCAAGAATCAGTCAGAAGTTAAACTATCAGAAGTGCAACATTGACATAGTTATAAAGCGATTGCATTAAATCAGAATTACGCAGTTCACCTATGAGAATAAGTCAAGAGAAGTGATTAGCAGAACGCTGAGTTGGGAGCACATTCGTATGCCGTTTCAGCCCACCAGAAGGCTAAGAGACACCCTGGGTGCAGGAAGAACTTGTCAATTACAAAACAAAATATTTCGCACAAGTAATTCTTCGCATTACTGGAAAATGTTATGATCACGGGTTAGGATTATAATTCTAACTCATGTCATGCACAAGAGTCCAAATTAGTTCTTTAAATCCAGTATGGTGTCTAATTTGGAATTTACTCTGGGATCTCATTAGATAGGAGGGGATATTTTATTTTGCATGCTTTTATGCCCACCCACCGCTATTTAGAATGGGCCCTGATCCTAAGCCCACTGAAATCCAAGGCCATCTCTGCAATGAGTTGAGCATTGCACTTTTTAGCACTTTTTAGCAGGCTGTTCTGACTCTACTTGAAAACTCCCGAGTCCTTCAGCGTAAAACATTAAGACCCAGAAGCCAAGAATTTCAAAAGTGACTGGTGATTTCTGATGCCTGCTTGAGGCAGGGAACGGAGTAGGAATTAAGCATTTTGGAAAACAGGGAATAACAAAGTGGGTGATGTTGGGCACCAATATCACCAGTCACTTTTGAAAATCTTGGCCTTGTATTTAGCCACAAGTGAACCTTGGTAAATTGATAACCTCCCTCTCTTTCATCTCCCCGTACGGGAAAAGGGTGGTGGTCATAAATTACTCATTCTGGGGGGATTCCAATCTGCTTCTCCATGTGAGAATGTTGCACAGTGACTACTAACACAGTAGCTAAACCTTTCCCAGGTGAACTTCTCTGACAGAGGTGCTCCTGGGTATTATTGCACAAAAGAGATAGGACCAGAGGAACGACTGAGCAATTTCTACGTGCCTGGATATCCAAAGAGATTTCTCTAGGAAGCTTCATAGAGTCTTTTGTCCTTCCTGCTTCCCTGGTAGTAGGAAACTATTTGAGGGATTTACTTAGCAGTTAAAAAAACATTCTGAGAATGGTGGTATTGATTTCTAATGGTGGTATTGATCCGGTGCCAAGGTTGGTCAGATTCTTGATTAGTCTTATTTCTCCTGGAAGCTCATTCCTCAACCATGCCGCCTCCGTCCCCCCGATGACTAAGTAGACTTTATTTCCATCTCTCCTGGTATTCTTCCCAGGTTCTGTCAGGAACATTGTCCCTGAAGAACACCACTGACTTGCTAGGTTATGAATGGAAGTGCAGTTCCAAGATTTTAATCCTAAACCTTTGAACAACACTGCACTCCTTCCTTTCATCTACTGCCACTTTTTCATGCAACTCAGGGAAATAACTTCAGTAAGCAAACCTTGTGTATTCAATTTTGTTCATCGCTTGAGTCCTTGACTCTAAAGCACGGATCATGTCTTCAGACTGGAATGTCTAAGTGCTTTAGACTGCGTGTTATCTCCGGGCATGGCTAGAACACAAAAGAATATGCACCATTTTGAGACTGCTTCAACTCCACTTTGAAGGCTTATCGGGTATTGAAGTTGTTCATAGGTCTTAAATTGGCCATGAATCCAGGAGAGTATTGTAATCCAGAAGGCCTAGTTTGAAGGCCATTGCATTGATTGGAAAGACATCCACGGATTTCAAAAGCACGTTGGCACAACACATAGTGAATAGTTATGGGTAGGTACTGCAAGCACTCTAAGTAATACCTCCGATCCTCCAAGGAGTTTCAAGGGTAAACTCCACCTTGCCGCTAATTAGATACTAGTCTGGAAACAAAGAACTAACATGGAATCCTGTGCATGACAGCAGATTGTACTGGTGATACACCTCTGAGTCACCCTCATATTCTGAAGTTATTCAAAGCAGAATAAAGAAATGGAGCAAGATTTAGTCCCATTTTGACACCAAGAAAGTCAGTGGGATGATACCATGAAGATATCAGGCCCATAAAGATTCAAGATGAAAGGGACCTGCCAGTAGCAGCATGCATGTCATCCTGTGTGGGTCTGTGAATTGAATAGTAATCATTAACCATGATCAAAGCCATTACAATAATTAGAGGAGTTGCACATTCAAGAAAATAGTTTGCTAGGTTAATGACAAGGTCCAAATCCATAGAGGGTGTCTACTATCCTTCCCATTGGCTAAGAAGGTGTATAAAAGTGCCTGCAACTCCAGGTTCTTCTATCCACTTCTCTCGACTCCTTCCCCTTGGTGAGCTTGGTAAGTCTACTTGGCTCCAATTGATACAATTGCTGCTTTAGTGAATGTTTTAACTTTGAACTAATTCCTGCTCTAATAGGGTGTGACTTTAGAAATGTTGGGACAGGGGCATCTTTCTTTGGGTAGGAGTCTTTCTGTAGCTAGTCAATTGCAGTTATTGGTGGATGCTGTCTTTTCAAATGATCTGGTTGGGATTTTCAAATCTGCATATGGGATTTGGACCCCATTCCCAAACATTATAATTGGAGATTGGACATGGAAATTCCTTACACAGTTATGAGAAATCTCAGCCTCTGTCTCCTTTGATAATAGACTGCACTACTCTGACCCTTGATATATAAATACACATTGCCGGATCTTCAGCTGACTTCATTGGACTCACAAAGGTTTACCTGGGTGATGATCTGACTCTACTGTTTCCATAAAACATTGGAGATCAGATTTCAAATATAATTTGAATATATATATATATATATATATATATATATATATATATATATATGTAGTCTCCTTCAGGGCAAAGTTAGCCTGTGCTTTAGGTGTGTTGGGCAGAAAGTCACTTTAAGGGCACTTTACTCCATAGTGGACAACTTCAGAACTCTTATACCTTAAACTGAGGCGTGTGATGCTGCACATTACTAGAGATAATATACTGGATGAGCTGGATCACTGACCTGATGCAATACGGCAATATTTGACTTTTTACTGGTACAACTCATGATTTTCGATCCAGATCTTTAGCTGCTGTAAGTCAAAGTAGCACATTTGAGTGAAAGGCAAGTATGATGATTGAGACGATCTGAGGGGTCTAGACCCTGTGTTAAACTGGTTTAACAGGAACACTTGAACAATTTACTGCACCTCCATAATTGTCTAAAATGGTTTGAAAATTGCAGCCATCCATGATGGAAATATTCTCTATTGTGGGTTAGGAATTAGTCTGAGTCTTTTTTCCTCATCCTTCAGGGGCTGGTGGGAATGGAAGGTCATGTGGCCATGGCACAAATAGGGCCTCAGAAAACCTGCTTCAGGACATGCTCTCTGGCACAGGTTTCCTTGTGATCTTGGGCAAGTCCAATGGGACCAGAATCTCAAAAGGGCTCAGCACTCACTAATCCTAGCTGGACTGGAAACCTATCCTTGAACCTCCTGAAACCAAACCCACAGAGAGACTAAGGCATCTAACCTCCCCTTTAGTCCCAGGCAGAACCTGAGAGTAGGCAGTCACTTTTCTATTTTACTTGTGGGTCCCAATCCAGTAGATATTCTCAGTGTGCACCTACCAGTTCGGCCCTCACGGAAAAGACAGCTGAGGCAACTATGTCAGCAATACTGGGGGCTGGCTGGTTGGTGTGGATGTTTATAAGAATACCCGGATATGTAGCCTGCAGAAAGGGACCTACATAGCCCCCATTATCATAGAACACCAGCGGTGATTCTCCTATTCCATTGTCAACAACGTGTTATGCTTCCTCTGCTCCCTTCTGTGTGTTTCAGGTTTACGACCACCACAAAAGATGTCTTCCTGCCAAGACCTGTGTTACCGACCCAGCTCATGTTATCCTGACATATGCCCAGATCCATGTGTTGTTGCCCGCAATGAGCCTTGTGTCACCTCGTGCGGAGATTCGACAGCAGTGGTCTATCCACCACCAGTTTCCGTGCTATTCCCAGGACCAATTCTCTCTAGTTGCCCTCAACACAGCTTAGTGGGAAGCAGCTTACCAGCTCTACCCTATGGAGCTGGGGGTGTATCTGGGGGTGGTATTTTGGGCGGCTCAATTGGTTATGGTGGAGGTTATGGTGGTGCATACGGGGGTAGATATGGAGGTGGTTTAGGGGGTGGTTATGGGGGCTTATGCGGTTATGGAGGCTCGTATGGTTATGGGGGCTTGTATGGGTACGGTGGTGGATACGGGGGTGGCTATGGGGGCTTATGTGGGTATGGGAGGAGATATGGTAGCAGGTGCTATTCTTCCCGCCGTGGAAGCTGTGGCCCATGTTAATCGCGGAAGGAAGATCTACAAAAGAAGAAACAACCAGGAAATGAAAGAGAAGAGAAAGAGTCACCACTCAGCTACAACACTACTCAAATCAGCGTGGGTTTTGGTTGTTCGTTGCCTGTATAAATCAGGCCTATCTATTCTTTCCTCTTGTTACCTGTTACCTTAGCTTTATGGTCTATATTGTTCTGCAGCTTAGTCTTATGCTCATATTGGGCTTTTGTCCTATTTGATGCTGAGGAGAAAAAAAATGGTTTAAGACAGGACATGACTGCCAAACTCTACAACTTCAAGAAAGAAAGCAGAATACCTTGTGCGAAATGCATCACCATGGCCGGTGATTGGTTGTAGCTCTTTTTGTAACCCTGAAAATATATTCTTTGTACTCTGCATTACTTCATTCTGTGAGTGTAAACTGCACTGCTCATTCCCATTAAAAATTATACTGCATCATAGTAACGGCCTTCTGGTTTTCCTTTCCCCTCCATTCTTTCTCTCCAAAACACTCTGGGTGATTTTCTCCCCTGTGAAGATGTTTAGTACCAGCTCTATGCACTGCATCAATCTCACTCAAGCTCATAAAGAAGAAGAGACTCAGACACATTCCTTGGTCAGTGGCATTGGGCAGGTCCTCTGGACTGGAGGGAATTTCCCTCTTGATGCACATTTCACTACTGGTGCTATTGAATGGGAGTTTTCCTTCCTGCAGAGGTATCGTTACCACACCGTGTAACTCAGAGGTCCCCACACTGTGGAGCACTCCCCACTGGGAGAGTGTGGGGGGTGGAGGAACATTCGGGGGAGGGTGCGATGGAGCCCGGGCCAGCCCCGACAGGGGACAGGGAAGGAGCACCACCTAGCCCTGCTCTGAGCTCCTCTCCTACTCCGCCCCCAGCTGCAGCCTCGGGTCCGTGCCCAGCCTTGGCTCCAGCCATGGCTCCGCCCATGCTGCTGGCCCTGGCCCCACCCTTGGCTCCGGTTCCCACTCCATTCCCAGGCCCAGACCACCCCCAGCTGCCACCCCAGCCTCAGCCCCCTTACCCCTGTCCACATCCCCAAGCCCCGGGAGCTGCATCCCCACTCCTGGATCTGGCTCCGGGTCAGGGGCTGTGGTCAGGGGGTGCGTGACCCTGAAAAGTTTGGGGACCACTGATCTAGCTACATATCACCAAAAGGATAGGATGGAAAGAAATAAATGCCTTTCAACTTTAATATAGTTCCCTGTTCAAAATATTTGATACATGGGGCTCAAAAATAATTACTCTCCTTTTATACTTTAATATATCGTGTTACCTAACTTTTAAGTGTGTGTGAGTGCTGCTCTCCTCGGAAAAGAATCCGAAAGATTCTTTTAGTAGACTCATACATTTCCTCCAGTTGAGAGCTCATCTATAAGTTCTAAAACATGGCTTGTTTCAGCTCTCACAAAATGTTCTAAGGCTCTGTTCCTGGAAATCCAATGCACGTCCTTCACTTTAAACAGGGATAGTGTTCTTGATGGCTTGTAGTCCATCTTTGTGTGGAATGTTGGTGTAGAGGGCTTCTACATCCATAGTGGCCAGGATGGTGTTATCAGGAAGATCACCGATGGATTGTAGTTTCCTCAGGAAGTCAGTGGTGTCTCGAAGGTAGCTGGGAGTGCTGGTAGCATAGGGCCTGAGGAGGGAGTCTACATAGCCAGACAATCCTGCTGTCAGGGTGCCAATGCCTGAGATGATGGGGCGCCCAGGATTTCCAGGTTTATGGATCTTGGGTAGTAGATAGAATATCCCAGGTCGGGGTTCCAGGGGTGTGTCTATGCGGATTTGATCTTGTGCTTTTTCAGGGAGTTTCTTGAGCAAATGCTGTAGTTTCTTTTGGTAACTCTCAGTGGGATCAGAGGGTAATGGCTTGTAGAAAGTGGTCTTGGAGAGCTGCCGAGCAGCCTCTTGTTCATATTCCGACCTATTCATGATGACAACAGCACCTGTATTACCAGCGGAAGAGTGGGGTGGAGGGAGGTATTTTTTCATGCTTTGTGTGTATAAAAAGATCTTCTACACTTTCCACAGTATGCATCCGATGAAGTGAGCTGTAGCTCACGAAAGCTTATGCTCAAATAAACTGGTTAGTCTCTTAGGTGCCACAAGTACTCCTTTTCACTTTAAACATGTGGTTGTGTGTTTGAACTTAAGAGGCTATTGAAATGGTTCAAGGTTAGCAGCTCTGTAAGTTTCTGCAAGTTTGTGGCCCGAGATTGCATAAATAAAAGAAAATTCCTCTCCTCTTTTCTTGGCATTTATAGTGACAGACAGAGGTTAGAATCCAGCTAGGGAGCAGTCATTGACACCAGTGCAAAATGTGTTTCAGATACTACAAATCTTATCTATTACATGCACTTTCAATTTACATTTTGCACATGGAAATGAATGTTTGAGGTGCAGAAGACTGGGGAATTTTTCTCATTTCAGCTTCATAGTGGAACCTTGGACTCCTATCCACTGGAGATAAGTTAAAGTAACCCCTTGTCAGTGTTTGTTTTGATGTGTTCATAAACTGGATTGCAACAATTTCTAGTATTTCATCCCATAGTCAAATGATGCGATCTAACATTGATTTATCAGCAAATGTGGGTTGATGTATCGATGCACTGACAGACAGGATTTAGGGTAAACAGCTGATTTTACCCTCAGGATGCTGTCTTGGGATACAGCTGGTGAATGTGTTGTTTTTGTTGTGACGTTCACTAACCATAGTGGGGGGTTTCTATTTGGATCAAGCCAAATTGTGTTCAGATTTCCACGTTTCAATACATTTTGTCACAATTTTAGAGCATATGTAATTTTGGAACGGGGGGTGTAAAGCGATTCAGTGTTTGGGGAGGGCTGGTGAGGAGGGAGGGGTATATATCTCACACCTCCGCAGACTTCAGCCATAGCTGGGTCTGAAAAACTCACTAGCAGGGAATATCCCAGTGGTGACCTAATCCGGTCTAAAGTGTGGAGAGTGGCTCTCCGGTAAACCACACATCCAGCCGTGACCTGGGCAGGAAGACCCTGTTTCTGACTGGTTAGCCATTTTGACCATGGGGTCTGCCGGTCAGGACAAAGGGTGGTTCAAATTCAGCAGCTCCCACCACAGTTCCACTGAAAAGTCAACACTCGTTTTCCTCTGCCGGTTGTTTGCATTCTTGTGGTTTGTTTATGTAATTGAAATCTTTGCAGTTCTCCCCTTGGGCAATAGCACTCGGGTAGGATATGGTGAGGCTTTCTCAGAAGAACAGATTTTGGTTTGATTCACAAACACTCACTGATATTTTATATATCAATGGTCTTCTATTACTAGGATGTCAGGAGTATGTTACTTGAGTGGGAGGCCCAATTTGGAGTACTAGTGTCATTTTAAAATATGTGTGTAAAAGTCTGTAATGTCATTTCCCGAATCAGGTGGTGCTTTATAGCCTGGGAATTTAATCATAAACTTTCTACCTATCATGATACTTAAGCTCTGATTTTAGGCTTTCAAGGGAGGCTGCAGAATCTGATCAGTGGAGGTTTTGAAGAACAGGTTAAACAAACACCTGTTAGGGATGGTGTAGGTGTAGTTGGTCCCACCTCAGAGCAGAGGGAGGGACTATATGACCTCTCGAGGTCTCCTCCTGCCTTATATTTCAAACAATTCTATAGACTATTTAGAACAGGGAAATACATTCTTTTTGAAAGTCATTCATTTATTCCCATTCTATTAGAGACAAGTGTAACAAGCGGGTAATTCCCTCTTCTGCAGAGAACCTACACAGTGCTATTGACCAATTAATGTACTGATTTTCTTCTCTCTTATGAGCATGAGTGGGATTGATGCAGGACATAGAGCTTATACTGACTTCCTGCAGAGGGGAGAATTTCATCCAGAGTGTTTTGGAAAGAAAGAATGGAGGGGAAAGGAAAACCAGAAGGCCGATAATATGATGCAACATAATTTTTAATGGGAATGAGCATCGGAGTTTACACTTACAGAATGAATGAATGCAGAGGACAGAAATTGTATTTTCAGGGTTACAAAGAGAGCCACAACCAATCACCAGCTCCAAAGTGATGCGTGTCACACAATCTGTTCTGCGGTCTTGCAGCCAACCACGCCGTTTGAAAATCATCTCACATTTTCCACCAGATTAAGTCACTTGTGGTGGACCGTTCAGCATCAAAAAGGACAAAGCAAAATGTGAGCATAAGACAAAAGTGCAAAACCACTAGACTATAAAGAAAAGGTAACATGTAACGAGAAGAAGTCATATAGAGGCCTGGTTTATATAGGCGATGAACACCCACAGCCCCCACTGATTTCGAGTGGAGTTGCAGGCTCCCATTTTTGATAAGTTGAGTGGTGAATCTCTCTCTTCTCTTTCATTTCCTGGTTGTTTCTTCTTCCGTGGATCTTTCTTCTGGGTTTAACATGGGCCACAGCTTCCACGGCGGGAAGAATAACACCTGCTACTGTATCTTCTCCCATACCCACATAAGTCCCCATAGCCACCCCCGTATCCACCACCGTACCCATACAAGCCCCCATAACCGCATAAGCCCCTATAACCACCCCCATATAAGCCCCCATAACCACCCCCATATAAGCCCCCATAACCACCCCCTAAACCACCTCCATATCTACCCCCGTATGCACTACCGTAAACTCCACCATAACCAATTGAGCCACCCAAAATACCACCCCCAGATACACCCCCAGCTCCATAGGGTAGAGCTGGTAAGGTGCTTCGCACTACACTGTGTTGAGGGGAAGTAGAGAGAATTGGTCCTGGGAATAGCACGGAAACCGGTGGTGGATAGACCACTGCTGTCGAGTCTCCACACGAGGTGATACAAGGCTCATTGCGGGCAACAACACATGGATCTGGGCATATGTCAGGATAACATGAGCTGGGTCGGTAACACAGGTCTTGGCAGGAAGACATCTTTTGTGGTGGTCGTAAACCTGAAACACACAGAAGGGAGCGGAGGAAACATAACACGCTCTGGGTAGAGCTGCTGGTCAATAGTTATATTTCAAACCTGACCTCCACGGTTTAATGGAAACAGCAAGGTCAGATCATCAGCCCAGGCAACCCATTGTGATTCCAGTGAAATCACCCGAGGAGCTGGCAATGTGTATTTACACAGAAAGGCTCAGAGTATGCTGTCTATTATCCAAGTCGTCTAAGGCTGAGAATTTTCATAGCTGTCTGAAGAATTTACATGTCCAATCCCAAATTATAATTATTGGGAACAGAGGTCCAAATCCCATATGTAGATTTTAAAATCCCAACGAGATATTTTGAAAGTCAGCATGTCCAAACATCTACGATTGACTAGCTACAGAAAGTCTCCTGTGCAAAGAAAGACGCTTCCTGTCCCAACCTTTGTAAAATCACACCCCAGGACTTAGGTCAAAATTCAAACTATCAATAAAGCAACAACTGGCAGCACTCGGAGCCGGAGAGACTTACCAAGTTCACCAACGGGAAGAAGTCAAGAGAAGTGGATAGAACAACCTGGAGTTGCAGGCACTTTTATACACCTTCTTAGCCAATGGGAAGGATAGTAGACACCCTTTATGCACTCAGACCTTGTTATTAACCCAATAAACTATTTTCTTGAATGTGCAACTCCTCTAATTATTGTAATGGCTTTGATCATGGTTAAGGATTACTATTCAATTCACAGACCCACATAGAATGACATGCATGCTGCTACTGGCAATTGCCTGTCATCTTGTATCTTTATGGTCCTGATCTCATCATGGTATCATTCCATTGGCTTTCTTGGTGTCAACAGGGGACTAAATCTAGCTCCGTTTCTTTAATTCTGCTTTGAATAATCTCAGACTATGCGGGTGACTCAGGGGTGTATCACTGATACAATCTGCTGTCATGTACAAGATTCCACATTAGTTCTTTATATCCGGACTAGTATCTAATTAGCGGCAAGATGGAGTTTACCCTTGAAACTCCTTGGAGGATCAGAGGTATTACTTAGCATGCTTGGAATACCTACCCATACCAATTCACTATGTGTTTGCGCCAACATGCTTTTGAAATCCGTGGATGTCTTTCCAATCAATGCAATGGCCTTCAAACTAGGCCTTCTGGATTACAATGCTCTCCTGGATTCATGGTCAATTTAAGACCTATGAACAACTCCAATACCCGATAAGCCTTCAAAGTGGAGCTGAAGCAGGATCAAAATGGTGAATATATTTTTATTTTCTACCTCTGCCCAGAGATGACATTCAGCCTAATGGGTTTAGGCATTCCCCTCAAAAGAGAAGAGCAGTTAAGTGATCAGTGGTTTAGAGTCAAGGATTCAAGTGATAATCAAAATAGAACCCACAAAGTCTACTGACTGCAGTCATTTCCCTGAGTTGCAGCAAAGAGTGGCAACAGGTGAAAGGAAAGAGTGCAGTGTTGTATAAAGTCTTGGGAGTAGAATCTTGGAATTGCATCTCCATCCAGGCCCGAACAAGACAGGGGTGTTCTTCTGGAACAGTGCACCTCACAAAGCCCCGGAGGGATCACACGAGAGATGGAAACGAAGTCCACTGTCACAAACACACAAAATGAGTCTTCAGTAATGGAGTCTAATGTCTTTTGATGACCATCATTTTTTTACAGTGAATTGGAGGTACCAGAGCTCGAGATAACAAAAGCTACACCATTTGTAATGTTGAATCTCTGCTGCCTTTTTGGATTCACTCCTGGTGGAGCTCTCGGGCTCTGATATGGTACCATTTGTACACCCACATTGCAATAGTGTATAGGACAATGGTAGCTTCAAGGCAGTGAAGAATCAGGCCCTTCAGTTCTATTTCCATCTGGATCCTGAGGTCCATTCGAAAAATCAGTTGAACTAACCGTTTGCCCTGCATTTCCATCGGAGGTCTCAATTGACAGCCGTGTACAATGCAGTTTTATAGCAGGGTAATATGCAGGAGAGTTCAATAAAAAAGTCTCTGCTCCTGGTGAAGCTGCCTTGATTTTCCACCACTTTGCCTAAGGATTTCACTCTCAAAAACATGATCACCTCTCAAGCTCATGAGGGGTAAATTTGCATCTTAAACTGGTGTAATTCTGGAGTTACTCTGTAGAAGTCAAATTAGCTATGCTGGATTTCTACAAGCAAAAAGGACAACAGAAGCCTGACCTGTGTCTTGTACCAGAGGCAGGGCAAACCCAACCCTTTGATCTATCCAATCTATCTATTTAAACCATGATTTTCTAAAGGAACTAGTGTTATTGGATGCCTGAGTTTTGGGCTCCCACACCTCCCTATCCCCTTTGTTTCAACTTTAGTGGGAGAAAAGGACTATTTAGTCTGTATTCCTGTTGCAGAAAAGTTGGAATGTGTGGAAATCCAAACACAATTTGCCACGACCTGAACATTTGGCTTGACGCGCCCATGTGCTGATGAGCAAAATTTAGGGCAAGCAGTTGGTTTAATTCTCAGGAGACTGTACTGGCATATATCTGCTGAATGTACATGGTTGTGATGTTGACATCACTATTATGTTTTCCTTGCATTGCACATGTTCCAGTACCTTTTGTTATAATTTTGGAGTACATGTAGGGGTGTAGATTTATTCGGGCTTGAGTGGGGATGACGGGATGGATATATATTTCCCAGCTCTGTGGAATTGAGAGAATATCCCTGTTTCCTGCTCCTTACCCCCCGATAGCTCCTAATCCTTGCGCGTACAGCTTCAGACATTAATAAAAAGGTGGCAGTCTCTTTCATAGCAATTTATGGTTTCCCTGTTTTATGAGGCCAGCAATTCTCACAACACCCATATGAAACAGGTAGTTATTATCTTCTTACCTAAGAAAGTGATCACTGATGCCCAGAGCCTAACTGAGTTGCCCAAGGCCACTCCGGTGGAAAGATGGGGAAACTCGGGCACATCTAATTCCTAATAGTTATAATTTGAACTCTAATATCTCCAGGATGCGTTCAGGGCTCCATCGTGCTGTTTGCAAGACAAGCCGAGAGTCTCAGACGGTCCTCATCTCAAAGAGTTGATGAACTAACTAGACATGACAGAAAGGGTGGAAGGAAGGTTTATCATTCCCATTTTACTGATGGGGAGGTGATGAAGAGGGAGACGAAGGGCAAGGCTTTCAATACACTTTAGCACACTGAGTGCTGAGCTCTTCTGAACATCTGGCCCCAATTGACTTGCCCAGTGTCCCGCAGGCGACGAGTAGCAGAGCTAGTAAAATGGAACTCAGGTTTTCTTTCTCTCAATTCCTGCATGGCCTTATCCACAAGGTCATTCATCCTCTCTAAGGTCCGCCTCTGTTCTTCAGTTCTCTAGGCTTCATTGTGGCGTTTGTAATTCTCTTTTGAGATCGACATCCTACAGTTCCCTTGAAAGTTTCTGGTAAAACCCACAGCAGAATGAAATCCAGTGACAATATTTAGGTTAAATCCCTGCCTGTAAAAAGTAAGCACATGGCAGACTTAGAATATTGCTATCGCAGACATACGGTACTTCAAAATTAACGTGGAAAATTGTAACATGGAGCAGGGAGGAGACAATGTTACTCATGCCGGTGATTTTGTTAAGACTGAATCTCAGAATGCAAACCAGCTCTGTGCAGCATCAGAATACAGTACCTTGGTTTCTAATTCGTATGTGTCAGCAGTTGATGCTAATAAACAAACAGAAAATGTTATTTTGTGAAAAGAGATCACTCAGCTTATGTAAGCTGTCAAAGTTGACTTTCCTTCAATGGGGCTACGCCAACTTATATCAGCTGAGAGTGGTGGCTCTCAAATTGCAGTTTATACTCATTTGATTTCAGAAATTTCCAGACTCAATGCAACCACTTGTCCACATCCTTTAGTGTTCTGTCTCTTCTAGAATAAAGAAACAGAAACCTCAGAAAAATTATGAAGGACAAAGGTGTCCAATATAGAAGAAAATGCCATTTCTTCTTCTTCTTCTTCTTCAAAATTTCTTCATTACACCCCAATGTTAGAGAATCTCTTTGTCAGTCTCTCTCTAATTATACCTGAGTATATATGAGAGGCAATCACCACAGTTAAATGGAAATAGTAGGGTGAGATCCTAAGCTGGTGTGAATATGTTGACTCACATGAGTTAGCCAAGTATATTTCTACGTACACATATTAAAAAGGTGCCAGAATAATGTTGTCTAATATCAAAGTCGCTTTAGCCTGAGCCATTTTTTTTTCTTGTCTAAGGATATGAATTAAGCAGAATTAGTGCTCTCGATATGCTGTGTGGCTTTGAAATTAGCTGTTGGTGGTATTGATTTCTAATGGTTGTATTGATCCGGTGCTAAAGTTGGTCAGATTCTTGATTAGTCTTCTTTCTCCTGGAAGCTCATTCCTCAGCCATGCCTTCCCCCCTCCCCCCGATGACTAAGTAAACTTTATTTCCATCTCTCCTGGTCTTCTTCCCAGGTTTTGTCAGAAACATTGTCCCTGAAGAACACCACTGACTTGCTAGGTTATGAATGGAAGTGCAGTTCCAAGATTTTAATCCTAAACCTTTAAACAACACTGCACTCCTTCCTTTCATCTACTGCCACTTTGTCACGCAACTCAGGGAAATAACTGCAGTAAGCAAACCTTGTGTATTCAATTTTGTTCATCGCTTGAGTCCTTGACTCTAAAGCACTGATCATGTCTTCAGACTGGAATGTCTAAGTGCTTTAGACTGAGTGGTTTCAGAGTAGCAGCCGTGTTAGTCTCTATTCACACAAAGAAAAGGAGTACTAAATTGGTTAGTCTCTAAGGTGCCACTAGTACTCCTTTTCTTTTTAGACAGAGTGTTATCTCCGGGCACAGCTAGAACACAAAAGAATATGCACCGTTTTGAGACTGCTTCAACTCCACTTTGAAGGCTTATCGGGTATTGAAGTTGTTCATAGGTCTTAAATTGGCCATGAATCCAGGAGAGTATTGTAATCCAGAAGGCCTAGTTTGAAGGCCATTGCATTGATTGGAAAGACATCCATGGATTTCAAAAGCACGTTGGCACAACACATAGTGAATAGTTATGGGTAGGTATTCCAAGCACTCTAAGTAATACCTCCCATCCTCCAAGGAGTGCCAAGGGTAAACTCCACTAGTGATACACCCCTGAGTCACCCTTATATTCTGAAGTTATTCAAAGCAGAATTGAAGAAATGGAGCAAGATTTAGTCCCAGTTTGACACCAAGAAAGTCAGTGGGATGATACCATGAAGATATCAGGCCCATAGAGATTCAAGATGAAAGGGAACTGCCGGTAGCAGCATCCATGTCATCCTATGTGGGACTAGGAATTCTCAAGTAATCATTAACCATGATCAAAGCCGCTACAATATTTAGATGAGTTGCACATTCAAGAAAATAGTTTGCTGGGTTAATGACAAGGTCCAAGTGCATAGAGGGTGTCTGCTATCCTTCCCATTGGCTAAGAAGGTGTATAAAAGTGCCTGCAACTCCAGGTTCTTCTATCCACTTCTCTCGACTCCTTCCCCTTGGTGAGCTTGCAAAGTCTACTTGGCTCCAGTTGATACAATTGCTGCTTTAGTGAATGTTTTGACTTTGAACTAATTCCTGCTCTAATAGGGTGTGACTTTAGAAATGTTGGGACGGGGCATCTTTCTTTGGGTAGGAGTCATTCTGTAGCTAGTCAATTGCAGGTATTGGTGGATGCTGTCTTTTCAAACTATCTAGTTGGGATTTTCAAATCTGCATATGGGATTTGGACCCCATTCCCAAAAATTATAATTGGAGATTGGACATGGAAATTCCTTACACAGTTATGAGAAATCTCAGCCTCTGTCTCCTTTGATAATAGACTGCACTACTCTGACCCTTGATATATAAATACACATTGCCGGATCTTCAGCTGACTTCATTGGACTCACGAAGGTTTACCTGGGTGATGATCTGACTCTACTGTTTCCATAAAACATTGGAGATCAGATTTCAAATATAATTTGAATATATATATATGTAGTCTCCTTCAGGGCAAAGTTAGCCTGTGCTTTAGGAGTGTTGGGCAGAAAATCACTTTAAGGGCACTATACTCCATAGTGGACAACTTCAGAACTCTTATACCTTAAACTGAGGCGTGTGATGCTGCACATTACTAAAGATAATATACTGGATGAGCTGGATCACTGACCTGATGCAATACGGCAATATTTGACTTTTTACTGGTACAACTCATGATTTTCGATCCAGATCTTTAGCTGCTGTAAGTCAAAGTAGCACATTTGAGTGAAAGGCAAGTATGATGATTTAGACGATCTGAGGGGTCTAGACCCTGTGTTAAACTGGTTTAACAAGAACACTTGAACAATTTACTGCACCTCCATAATTGTCTAAAATGGTTTGAAAATTGCAGCCATCCATGATGGAAATATTCTCTATTGTGGGTTAGGAATTAGTCTGAGTCTTTTTTCCTCATCCTTCAGGGGCTGGTGGGAATGGAAGGTCATGTGGCCATGGCACAAATAGGGCCTCAGAAAACCTGCTTCAGGACATGCTCTCTGGCACAGGTTTCCTTGTGATCACACAGCTTAGTGGGAAGCACCTTACCAGCTCTACCCTATGGAGCTGGGGGTGTATCTGGGGGTGGTATTTTGGGTGGCTCAGTTGGTTATGGTGGAGTTTACGGTGGTGCATACGGGGGTAGATATGGAGGTGGTTTAGGGGGTGGTTATGGGGGCTTATATGGGGGTGGTTATAGGGGCTTATGCGGTTATGGAGGCTCATATGGGTACGGTGGTGGATACGGGGGTGGCTATGGGGGCTTATGTGGGTATGGGAGGAGATATGGTAGCAGGTGCTATTCCCCTCGTCGTGGAAGCTGTGGCCCATGTTAAACCCAGAAGAAAGATCCACAGAAGAAGAAACAACCAGGAAATGAAAGAGAAGAGAAAGATTCACCACTCAGCTACAACACTACTCAAATCAGCGTGGGTTTTGGTTGTTCGTTGCCTGTATAAATCAGGCCTATCTATGCTTTCCTCTTGTTACCTGTTACCTTAGCTTTATGGTCTATATTGTTCTGCAGCTTAGTCTTATGCTCATATTGGGCTTTTGTCCTATTTGATGCTGAGGAGAAAAAAAATGGTTTAAGACAGGACATGACTGCCAAACTCTACAACTTCAAGAAAGAAAGCAGAATACCTTGTGTGAAATGCATCACCATGGACTGGTGATTGGTTGTAGCTCTTTTCTGTAAAAATATATTCTTTGTACTCTGCATTACTTCATTCTGTGAGTGTAAACTGCACTGCTCATTCCCATTAAAAATTATACTGCATCATAGTATCGGCCTTCTGGTTTTCCTTTCCCCTCCATTCTTTCTCTCCAAAACACTCTGGGTGATTTTCTCCCCTGTGAAGATGTTTAGTACCAGCTCTATGCACTGCATCAATCTCACTCAAGCTCATAAAGAAGAAGAGACTCAGACACATTCCTTGGTCAGTGGCATTGGGCAGGTCCTCTGGACCGGAGGGAATTTCCCTCTTGATGCACATTTCACTACTGTTGTTATTGAATGGGAGTTTTCCTTCCTGCAGAGGTATCGTTACCACACCGTGTAACTCAGAGGTCCCCACACTGTGGAGCACTCCCCACTGGGAGAGTGTGGGGGGTGGAGGAACATTCGGGGGAGGGTGCAATGGAGCCCGGGCCAGCCCCGACAGGGGGCAGGGAAGGAGCACCACCTAGCCCTGCTCTGAGCTCCTCTCCTACTCCGCCCCCAGCTGCAGCCTCGGGTCCGTGCCCAGCCTTGGCTCCAGCCATGGCTCCGCCCATGCTGCTGGCCCTGGCCCCACCCTTGGCTCCGGTTCCCACTCCATTCCCAGGCCCAGACCACCCCCAGCTGCCACCCCAGCCTCAGCCCCCTTACCCCTGTCCACATCCCCAAGCCCCGGGAGCTGCATCCCCACTCCCGGATCTGGCTCCGGGTCAGGGGCTGTGGTCAGGGGGTGCGTGACCCTGAAAAGTTTGGGGACCACTGATCTAGCTACATATCACCAAAAGGATAGGATGGAAAGAAATAAATGCCTTTCAACTTTAATATAGTTCCCTGTTCAAAATATTTGATGCATGGGGCTCAAAAATAATTACTCTCCTTTTATACTTTAATATATCGTGTTACCTAACTTTTAATTGTGTGTGAGTGCTGCTCTCCTCGGAAAAGAATCCGAAAGATTCTTTTAGTAGACTCATACATTTCCTCCAGTTGAGAGCTCATCTATAAGTTCTAAAACATGGCTTGTTTCAGCTCTCACAAAATGTTCTAAGGCTCTGTTCCTGGAAACCCAATGCACGTCCTTCACTTTAAACAGGGATAGTGTTCTTGATGGCTTGTAGTCCATCTTTGTGTGGAATGTTGGTGTAGAGGGCTTCTACATCCATAGTGGCCAGGATGGTGTTATCAGGAAGATCACCGATGGATTGTAGTTTCCTCAGGAAGTCAGTGGTGTCTCGAAGGTAGCTGGGAGTGCTGGTAGCGTAGGGCCTGAGGAGTGAGTCTACATAGCCAGACAATCCTGCTGTCAGGGTGCCAATGCCTGAGATGATGGGGCGTCCATGATTTCCAGGTTTATGGATCTTGGGTAGTAGATAGAATATCCCAGGTCGGGGTTCCAGGGGTGTGTCTATGCGGATTTGATCTTGTGCTTTTTCAGGGAGTTTCTTAAGCAAATGCTGTAGTTTCTTTTGGTAACTCTCAGTGGGATCAGAGGGTAATGGCTTGTAGAAAGTGGTCTTGGAGAGCTGCCGAGCAGCCTCTTGTTCATATTCCGACCTATTCATGATGACAACAGCACCTCTATTACCAGCAGAAGAGTGGGGTGGAGGGGGGTATTTTTTCATGCTTTGTGTGTATAAAAAGATCTTCTACACTTTCCACAGTATGCACCCGATGAAGTGAGCTGTAGCTCACGAAAGCTTATGCTCAAATAAATTGGTTAGTCTCTTAGGTGCCACAAGTACTCCTTTTCACTTTAAACATGTGGTTGTGTGTTTGAACTTAAGAGGCTATTGAAATGGTTCAAGGTTAGCAGCTCTGTAAGTTTCTGCAAGTTTGTGGCCCGAGATTGCATAAATAAAAGAAAATTCCTCTCCTCTTTTCTTGGCATTTATAGTGACAGACAGAGGTTAGAATCCAGCTAGGGAGCAGTCATTGACACCAGTGCAAAATGTGTTTCAGATACTACAAATCTTATCTATTACATGCACTTTCAATTTACTTTTTGCACATGGAAATGAATGTTTGAGGTGCAGAAGACTGGGGAATTTTTCTCATTTCAGCTTCATAGTGGAACCTTGGACTCCTATCCACTGGAGATAAGTTAAAGTAACCCCTTGTCAGTGTTTGTTTTGATGTGTTCATAAACTGGATTGCAACAATTTCTAGTATTTCATCCCATAGTCAAATGATGCGATCTAACATTGATTTATCAGCAAACGTGGGTTGATGTATCGATGCACTGACAGACAGGATTTAGGGTAAACAGCTGATTTTACCCTCAGGATTCTGTCTTGGGATACAGCTGGTGAATGTGTTGTTTTTGTTGTGACGTTCACTAACCATAGTGGGGGGTTTCTATTTGGATCAAGCCAAATTGTGTTCAGATTTCCACGTTTCAATACATTTTGTCACAATTTTAGAGCATATGTAATTTTGGAACGGGGGGTGTAAAGCGATTCAGTGTTTGGGGAGGGCTGGTGAGGAGGGAGGGGTATATATCTCCGCAGACTTCAGCCATAGCTGGGTCTGAAAAACTCACTAGCAGGGAATATCCCAGTGGTGACCTAATCCGGTCTAAAGTGTGGAGAGTGGCTCTCCGGTAAACCACACATCCAGCCGTGACCTGGGCAGGAAGACCCTGTTTCTGACTGGTTAGCCATTTTGAGCACGGGGTCTGCCGGTCAGGACAAAGGGTGGTTCAAATTCAGCAGCTCCCACCACAGTTCCACTGAAAAGTCAACACTCGTTTTCCTCTGCCGGTTGTTTGCATTCTTGTGGTTTGTTTATGTAATTGAAATCTTTGCAGTTCTCCCCTTGGGCAATAGCACTCGGGTAGGATATGGTGAGGCTTTCTCAGAAGAACAGATTTTGGTTTGATTCACAAACACTCACTGATATTTTATATATCAATGGTCTTCTATTACTAGGATGTCAGGAGTATGTTACTTGAGTGGGAGGCCCAATTTGGAGTACTAGTGTCATTTTAAAATATGTGTGTAAAAGTCTGTAATGTCATTTCCCGAATCAGGTGGTGCTTTATAGCCTGGGAATTTAATCATAAACTTTCTACCTATCATGATACTTAAGCTCTGATTTTAGGCTTTCAAGGGAGGCTGCAGAATCTGATCAGTGGAGGTTTTGAAGAACAGGTTAAACAAACACCTGTTAGGGACGGTGTAGGCGTAGTTGGTCCCACCTCCGAGCAGAGGGAGGGACTATATGACCTCTCGAGGTCTCCTCCTGCCTTATATTTCAAACAATTCTATAGACTATTTAGAACAGGGAAATACATTCTTTTTGAAAGTCATTCATTTATTCCCATTCTATTAGAGACAAGTGTAACAAGCGGGTAATTCCCTCTTGTGCAGAGAACCTACACAGTGCCTTTGACCAATTAATGTACTGATTTTCTTCTCTCTTATGAGCATGAGTGGGATTGATGCAGGACATAGAGCTTGTACTGACTTCCTGCAGAGGGGAGAATTTCATCCAGAGTGTTTTGGAAAGAAAGAATGGAGGGGAAAGGAAAACCAGAAGGCCGATAATATGATGCAGCATAATTTTTAATGGGAATGAGCATCGGAGTTTACACTTACAGAATGAATGAATGCAGAGGACAGAAATTGTATTTTCAGGGTTACAAAGAGAGCCACAACCAATCACCAGCTCCAAAGTGATGCGTGTCACACAATCTGTTCTGCGGTCTTGCAGCCAACCACGCCGTTTGAAAATCATCTCACATTTTCCACCAGATTAAGTCACTTGTGGTGGACCGTTCAGCATCAAAAAGGACAAAGCAAAATATGAGCATAAGACAAAAGTGCAAAACCACTAGACTATAAAGAAAAGGTAACATGTAACGAGAAGAAGTCATACAGAGGCCTGGTTTATATAGGCGATGAACACCCACAGCCCCCACTGATTTCGAGTGGAGTTGCAGGCTCCCATTTTTGATAAGTTGAGTGGTGAATCTCTCTCTTCTCTTTCATTTCCTGGTTGTTTCTTCTTCCGTGGATCTTTCTTCTGGGTTTAACATGGGCCACAGCTTCCACGGCGGGAAGAATAACACCTGCTACTGTATCTTCTCCCATACCCACATAAGTCCCCATAGCCACCCCCGTATCCACCACCGTACCCATACAAGCCCCCATAACCGCATAAGCCCCTATAACCACCCCCATATAAGCCCCCATAACCACCCCCATATAAGCCCCCATAACCACCCCCTAAACCACCTCCATATCTACCCCCGTATGCACTACCGTAAACTCCACCATAACCAATTGAGCCACCCAAAATACCACCCCCAGATACACCCCCAGCTCCATAGGGTAGAGCTGGTAAGGTGCTTCGCACTACACTGTGTTGAGGGGAAGTAGAGAGAATTGGTCCTGGGAATAGCACGGAAACCGGTGGTGGATAGACCACTGCTGTCGAGTCTCCACACGAGGTGATACAAGGCTCATTGCGGGCAACAACACATGGATCTGGGCATATGTCAGGATAACATGAGCTGGGTCGGTAACACAGGTCTTGGCAGGAAGACATCTTTTGTGGTGGTCGTAAACCTGAAACACACAGAAGGGAGCGGAGGAAACATAACACGCTCTGGGTAGAGCTGCTGGTCAATAGTTATATTTCAAACCTGACCTCCACGGTTTAATGGAAACAGCAAGGTCAGATCATCAGCCCAGGCAACCCATTGTGATTCCAGTGAAATCACCCGAGGAGCTGGCAATGTGTATTTACACAGAAAGGCTCAGAGTATGCTGTCTATTATCCAAGTCGTCTAAGGCTGAGAATTTTCATAGTTGTCTGAAGAATTTACATGTCCAATCCCAAATTATAATTATTGGGAACAGAGGTCCAAATCCCATATGTAGATTTTAAAATCCCAACGAGATATTTTGAAAGTCAGCATGTCCAAACATCTACGATTGACTAGCTACAGAAAGTCTCCTGTGCAAAGAAAGACGCTTCCTGTCCCAACCTTTGTAAAATCACACCCCAGGACTTAGGTCAAAATTCAAACTATCAATAAAGCAACAATTGGCAGCACTCGGAGCCGGAGAGACTTACCAAGTTCACCAACGGGAAGAAGTCAAGAGAAGTGGATAGAACAACCTGGAGTTGCAGGCACTTTTATACACCTTCTTAGCCAATGGGAAGGATAGTAGACACCCTTTATGCACTCAGACCTTGTTATTAACCCAATAAACTATTTTCTTGAATGTGCAACTCCTCTAATTATTGTAATGGCTTTGATCATGGTTAAGGATTACTATTCAATTCACAGACCCACATAGGGTGACATGCATGCTGCTACTGGCAATTCCCTGTCATCTTGTATCTTTATGGTCCTGATCTCATCATGGTATCATTCCATTGGCTTTCTTGGTGTCAACAGGGGACTAAATCTAGCTCCGTTTCTTTAATTCTGCTTTGAATAATCTCAGACTATGCGGGTGACTCAGGGGTGTATCACTGATACAATCTGCTGTCATGTACAAGATTCCACATTAGTTCTTTATATCCGGACTAGTATCTAATTAGCGGCAAGATGGAGTTTACCCTTGAAACTCCTTGGAGGATCAGAGGTATTACTTAGCATGCTTGGAATACCTACCCATACCAATTCACTATGTGTTTGCGCCAACATGCTTTTGAAATCCGTGGATGTCTTTCCAATCAATGCAATGGCCTTCAAACTAGGCCTTCTGGATTACAATGCTCTCCTGGATTCATGGTCAATTTAAGACCTATGAACAACTCCAATACCCGATAAGCCTTCAAAGTGGAGCTGAAGCAGGATCAAAATGGCGAATATATTTTTATTTTCTACCTCTGCCCAGAGATGACATTCAGCCTAATGGGTTTAGGCATTCCCCTCAAAAGAGAAGAGCAGTTAAGTGATCAGTGGTTTAGAGTCAAGGATTCAAGTGATAATCAAAATAGAACCCACAAAGTCTACTGACTGCAGTCATTTCCCTGAGTTGCAGCAAAGAGTGGCAACAGGTGAAAGGAAAGAGTGCAGTGTTGTATAAAGTCTTGGGAGTAGAATCTTGGAATTGCATCTCCATCCAGGCCCGAATAAGACAGTGGTGTTCTTCTGGAACAGTGCACCTCACAAAGCCCCGGAGGGATCACACGAGAGATGGAAACGAAGTCCACTGTCACAAACACACAAAATGAGTCTTCAGTAATGGAGTCTAATGTCTTTTGATGACCATCATTTTTTTACAGTGAATTGGAGGTACCAGAGCTCGAGATAACAAAAGCTACACCATCTGTAATGTTGAATCTCTGCTGCCTTTTTGGATTCACTCCTGGTGGAGCTCTCGGGCTCTGATATGGTACCATTTGTACACCCACATTGCAATAGTGTATAGGACAATGGTAGCTTCAAGGCAGTGAAGAATCAGGCCCTTCAGTTCTATTTCCATCTGGATCCTGAGGTCCATTCGAAAAATCAGTTGAACTCACCGTTTGCCCTGCATTTCCATCGGAGGTCTCAATTGACAGCCGTGTACAATGCAGTTTTATAGCAGGGTAATATGGAGGAGAGTTCAATAAAAAAGTCTCTGCTCCTGGTGAAGCTGCCTTGATTTTCCGCCACTTTGCCTAAGGATTTCACTCTCAAAAACATGATCACCTCTCAAGCTCATGAGGGGTAAATTTGCATCTTAAACTGGTGTAATTCTGGAGTTACTCTGTAGAAGTCAAATTAGCTATGCTGGATTTCTACAAGCAAAAAGGACAACAGAAGCCTGACCTGTGTCTTGTACCAGAGGCAGGGCAAACCCAACCCTTTGATCTATCCAATCTATCTATTTAAACCATGATTTTCTAAAGGAACTAGTGTTATTGGATGCCTGAGTTTTGGGCTCCCACACCTCCCTATCCCCTTTGTTTCAACTTTAGTGGGAGAAAAGGACTATTTAGTCTGTATTCCTGTTGCAGAAAAGTTGGAATGTGTGGAAATCCAAACACAATTTGCCACGACCTGAACATTTGGCTTGACGCACCCATGTGCTGATGAGCAAAATTTAGGGCAAGCAGTTGGTTTAATTCTCAGGAGACTGTACTGGCATATATCTGCTGAATGTACATGGTTGTGATGTTGACATCACTATTATGTTTTCCTTGCATTGCACATGTTCCAGTACCTTTTGTTATAATTTTGGAGTACATGTAGGGGTGCATGTTTATTCGGGACTTGAGTGGGGATGACGGGATGGATATATATTTCCCAGCTCTGTGGAATTGAGAGAATATCCCTGTTTCCTGCTCCTTATCCCCGATAGCTCCTAATCCTTGCGTGTACAGCTTCAGACACTAATAAAAGGGTGCCAGTCTCTTTCATAGCAATTTATGGTTTCCCTGTTTTATGAGGCCAGCAATTCTCACAACACCCATATGAAACAGGTAGTTATTATCTTCTTACCTAAGAAAGTGATCACTGATGCCCAGAGCCTAACTGAGTTGCCCAAGGCCACTCCGGTGGAAAGATGGGGAAACTCGGGCACATCTAATTCCTAATAGTTATAATTTGAACTCTAATATCTCCAGGATGCGTTCAGGGCTCCATTGTGCTGTTTGCAAAATAAGCCGGAGCAGGGTGCAGACAACGTTACTCATGCCAGTGATTTTGTTAAGACTGAATCTCAGAATGCAAACCAGCTCTGTGCAGCATCAGAATACAGTACCTTGGTTTCTAATTCGTATGTGTCAGCAGTTGATGCTAATAAACAAACAGAAAATGTTATTTTGTGAAAAGAGATCACTCAGCTTATGTAAGCTGTCATAGTTGACTTTCCTTCAATGGGGCTATGCGAACTTATATCAGCTGAGAGTGATGGCTCTCAAATTGCAGTTTATACTCATTTGATTTCAGAAATTTCCAGACTCAATGCAACCACTTGTCCACATCCTTTAGTGTTCTGTCTCTTCTAGAATAAAGAAACAGAAACCTCAGAAAAATTATGAAGGACAAAGGTGTCCAATATGGAAGAAAATGCCATTTCTTCTTCTTCTTCAAAATTTCTTCATTACACCCCAATGTTAGAGAATCTCTTTGTCAGTCTCTCTCTAATTATACCTGAGTATATATGAGAGGCAATCACCATAGTTAAAGGGAAATAGTAGGGTGAGATCCTAAGCTGGTGTAAATCTGTTGACTCACATGAGTTAGCCAAGTATATTTCTACGTACACATATGAGAAAGGTACCAGAATAATGTTGTCTAATATCAAAGTAGCTTTAGCCTGAGACTTTTCTTCTTGTCTAAGGATACGAATTAAGCAGAATTAGTGCTCTCGATATGCTGTGTGGCTTTGAAGATAGCTGTTTTATCATTTGAAATACAAAATCCACCAATGCCTACAACTTACTAAGTAAAAAGAAACTTTTCTGGGGAAAAAAACCCTTCACAATACCAAGAATCACAGAGTTTCTCTGCAAGAATCAGTCAGAAGTTAAACTATCAGAAGTGCAACATTGACATAGTTATAAAGCGATTGCATTAAATCAGAATTACGCAGTTCACCTATGAGAATAAGTCAAGAGAAGTGATTAGCAGAACGCTGAGTTGGGAGCACATTCGTATGCCGTTTCAGCCCACCAGAAGGCTAAGAGACACCCTGGGTGCAGGAAGAACTTGTCAATTACAAAACAAAATATTTCGCACAAGTAATTCTTCGCATTACTGGAAAATGTTATGATCACGGGTTAGGATTATAATTCTAACTCATGTCATGCACAAGAGTCCAAATTAGTTCTTTAAATCCAGTATGGTGTCTAATTTGGAATTTACTCTGGGATCTCATTAGATAGGAGGGGATATTTTATTTTGCATGCTTTTATGCCCACCCACCGCTATTTAGAATGGGCCCTGATCCTAAGCCCACTGAAATCCACGGCCATCTCTGCAATGAGTTGAGTTTCCTTCAAATAAGGACCTGAAGGTTGCAATCCTCTCCTCCATCTAGGGACAGCAAGAAGACTATGCCCCATTTAGACACCTCTTAAACATTCAAAGGAGTGCTCAAGGGGATTGAAGTGGAGCAGAGGTCTCTAGGCTGGCCCGCTACTCTAGGGTTAATTTCATTCTACCATGCTTAGGAACTTGGCTGTCAAGGGACCTACAGTCATGGGAGTTTTGAATCAACCCCAATGACATTTCTGCACTGGACACGAGCTGGAAATCTGGCTCTCTATTTCAAGTAATATGTTGCTAGGCACTCCAGCTCTAGATGCTCTGGGTATTCTTTTTCTCTTTGAAGGAAAAGCATCCTCAATTTTTAGGCATGTCTGTACACTTTTTAGCAGGCTGTTCTGACTCTACTTGAAAACTCCCGAGTCCTTCAGCGTAAAACATTAAGACCCAGAAGCCAAGAATTTCAAAAGTGACTGGTGATTTCTGATGCCTGCTTGAGGCAGGGAACGGAGTAGGAATTAAGCATTTTGGAAAACAGGGAATAACAAAGTGGGTGATGTTGGGCACCAATATCACCAGTCACTTTTGAAAATCTTGGCCTTGTATTTAGCCACAAGTGAACCTTGGTAAATTGATAACCTCCCTCTCTTTCATCTCCCCGTACGGGAAAAGGGTGGTGGTCATAAATTACTCATTCTGGGGGGATTCCAATCTGCTTCTCCATGTGAGAATGTTGCACAGTGACTACTAACACAGTAGCTAAACCTTTCCTAGGTGAACTTCTCTGACAGAGGTGCTCCTGGGTATTATTGCACAAAAGAGATAGGACCAGAGGAACGACTGAGCAATTTCTACGTGCCTGGATATCCAAAGAGATTTCTCTAGGAAGCTTCATAGAGTCTTTTGTCCTTCCTGCTTCCCTGGTAGTAGGAAACTATTTGAGGGATTTACTTAGCAGTTAAAAAAACATTCTGAGAATGGTGGTATTGATTTCTAATGGTGGTATTGATCCGGTGCCAAGGTTGGTCAGATTCTTGATTAGTCTTATTTCTCCTGGAAGCTCATTCCTCAACCATGCCGCCTCCGTCCCCCCGATGACTAAGTAGACTTTATTTCCATCTCTCCTGGTATTCTTCCCAGGTTCTGTCAGGAACATTGTCCCTGAAGAACACCACTGACTTGCTAGGTTATGAATGGAAGTGCAGTTCCAAGATTTTAATCCTAAACCTTTGAACAACACTGCACTCCTTCCTTTCATCTACTGCCACTTTTTCATGCAACTCAGGGAAATAACTTCAGTAAGCAAACCTTGTGTATTCAATTTTGTTCATCGCTTGAGTCCTTGACTCTAAAGCACGGATCATGTCTTCAGACTGGAATGTCTAAGTGCTTTAGACTGCGTGTTATCTCCGGGCATGGCTAGAACACAAAAGAATATGCACCATTTTGAGACTGCTTCAACTCCACTTTGAAGGCTTATCGGGTATTGAAGTTGTTCATAGGTCTTAAATTGGCCATGAATCCAGGAGAGTATTGTAATCCAGAAGGCCTAGTTTGAAGGCCATTGCATTGATTGGAAAGACATCCACGGATTTCAAAAGCACGTTGGCACAACACATAGTGAATAGTTATGGGTAGGTACTGCAAGCACTCTAAGTAATACCTCCGATCCTCCAAGGAGTTTCAAGGGTAAACTCCACCTTGCCGCTAATTAGATACTAGTCTGGAAACAAAGAACTAACATGGAATCCTGTGCATGACAGCAGATTGTACTGGTGATACACCTCTGAGTCACCCTCATATTCTGAAGTTATTCAAAGCAGAATAAAGAAATGGAGCAAGATTTAGTCCCATTTTGACACCAAGAAAGTCAGTGGGATGATACCATGAAGATATCAGGCCCATAAAGATTCAAGATGAAAGGGACCTGCCAGTAGCAGCATGCATGTCATCCTGTGTGGGTCTGTGAATTGAATAGTAATCATTAACCATGATCAAAGCCATTACAATAATTAGAGGAGTTGCACATTCAAGAAAATAGTTTGCTAGGTTAATGACAAGGTCCAAATCCATAGAGGGTGTCTACTATCCTTCCCATTGGCTAAGAAGGTGTATAAAAGTGCCTGCAACTCCAGGTTCTTCTATCCACTTCTCTCGACTCCTTCCCCTTGGTGAGCTTGGTAAGTCTACTTGGCTCCAATTGATACAATTGCTGCTTTAGTGAATGTTTTAACTTTGAACTAATTCCTGCTCTAATAGGGTGTGACTTTAGAAATGTTGGGACAGGGGCATCTTTCTTTGGGTAGGAGTCTTTCTGTAGCTAGTCAATTGCAGTTATTGGTGGATGCTGTCTTTTCAAACGATCTGGTTGGGATTTTCAAATCTGCATATGGGATTTGGACCCCATTCCCAAACATTATAATTGGAGATTGGACATGGAAATTCCTTACACAGTTATGAGAAATCTCAGCCTCTGTCTCCTTTGATAATAGACTGCACTACTCTGACCCTTGATATATAAATACACATTGCCGGATCTTCAGCTGACTTCATTGGACTCACAAAGGTTTACCTGGGTGATGATCTGACTCTACTGTTTCCATAAAACATTGGAGATCAGATTTCAAATATAATTTGAATATATATATATATATATATATATATATATATATATATATATATATGTAGTCTCCTTCAGGGCAAAGTTAGCCTGTGCTTTAGGTGTGTTGGGCAGAAAGTCACTTTAAGGGCACTTTACTCCATAGTGGACAACTTCAGAACTCTTATACCTTAAACTGAGGCGTGTGATGCTGCACATTACTAGAGATAATATACTGGATGAGCTGGATCACTGACCTGATGCAATACGGCAATATTTGACTTTTTACTGGTACAACTCATGATTTTCGATCCAGATCTTTAGCTGCTGTAAGTCAAAGTAGCACATTTGAGTGAAAGGCAAGTATGATGATTGAGACGATCTGAGGGGTCTAGACCCTGTGTTAAACTGGTTTAACAAGAACACTTGAACAATTTACTGCACCTCCATAATTGTCTAAAATGGTTTGAAAATTGCAGCCATCCATGATGGAAATATTCTCTATTGTGGGTTAGGAATTAGTCTGAGTCTTTTTTCCTCATCCTTCAGGGGCTGGTGGGAATGGAAGGTCATGTGGCCATGGCACAAATAGGGCCTCAGAAAACCTGCTTCAGGACATGCTCTCTGGCACAGGTTTCCTTGTGATCTTGGGCAAGTCCAATGGGACCAGAATCTCAAAAGGGCTCAGCACTCACTAATCCTAGCTGGACTGGAAACCTATCCTTGAACCTCCTGAAACCAAACCCACAGAGAGACTAAGGCATCTAACCTCCCCTTTAGTCCCAGGCAGAACCTGAGAGTAGGCAGTCACTTTTCTATTTTACTTGTGGGTCCCAATCCAGTAGATATTCTCAGTGTGCACCTACCAGTTCGGCCCTCACGGAAAAGACAGCTGAGGCAACTATGTCAGCAATACTGGGGGCTGGCTGGTTGGTGTGGATGTTTATAAGAATACCCGGATATGTAGCCTGCAGAAAGGGACCTACATAGCCCCCATTATCATAGAACACCAGCGGTGATTCTCCTATTCCATTGTCAACAACGTGTTATGCTTCCTCTGCTCCCTTCTGTGTGTTTCAGGTTTACGACCACCACAAAAGATGTCTTCCTGCCAAGACCTGTGTTACCGACCCAGCTCATGTTATCCTGACATATGCCCAGATCCATGTGTTGTTGCCCGCAATGAGCCTTGTGTCACCTCGTGCGGAGATTCGACAGCAGTGGTCTATCCACCACCAGTTTCCGTGCTATTCCCAGGACCAATTCTCTCTAGTTGCCCTCAACACAGCTTAGTGGGAAGCAGCTTACCAGCTCTACCCTATGGAGCTGGGGGTGTATCTGGGGGTGGTATTTTGGGCGGCTCAATTGGTTATGGTGGAGGTTATGGTGGTGCATACGGGGGTAGATATGGAGGTGGTTTAGGGGGTGGTTATGGGGGCTTATGCGGTTATGGAGGCTCGTATGGTTATGGGGGCTTGTATGGGTACGGTGGTGGATACGGGGGTGGCTATGGGGGCTTATGTGGGTATGGGAGGAGATATGGTAGCAGGTGCTATTCTTCCCGCCGTGGAAGCTGTGGCCCATGTTAATCGCGGAAGGAAGATCTACAAAAGAAGAAACAACCAGGAAATGAAAGAGAAGAGAAAGAGTCACCACTCAGCTACAACACTACTCAAATCAGCGTGGGTTTTGGTTGTTCGTTGCCTGTATAAATCAGGCCTATCTATTCTTTCCTCTTGTTACCTGTTACCTTAGCTTTATGGTCTATATTGTTCTGCAGCTTAGTCTTATGCTCATATTGGGCTTTTGTCCTATTTGATGCTGAGGAGAAAAAAAATGGTTTAAGACAGGACATGACTGCCAAACTCTACAACTTCAAGAAAGAAAGCAGAATACCTTGTGCGAAATGCATCACCATGGCCGGTGATTGGTTGTAGCTCTTTTTGTAACCCTGAAAATATATTCTTTGTACTCTGCATTACTTCATTCTGTGAGTGTAAACTGCACTGCTCATTCCCATTAAAAATTATACTGCATCATAGTAACGGCCTTCTGGTTTTCCTTTCCCCTCCATTCTTTCTCTCCAAAACACTCTGGGTGATTTTCTCCCCTGTGAAGATGTTTAGTACCAGCTCTATGCACTGCATCAATCTCACTCAAGCTCATAAAGAAGAAGAGACTCAGACACATTCCTTGGTCAGTGGCATTGGGCAGGTCCTCTGGACTGGAGGGAATTTCCCTCTTGATGCACATTTCACTACTGGTGCTATTGAATGGGAGTTTTCCTTCCTGCAGAGGTATCGTTACCACACCGTGTAACTCAGAGGTCCCCACACTGTGGAGCACTCCCCACTGGGAGAGTGTGGGGGGTGGAGGAACATTCGGGGGAGGGTGCGATGGAGCCCGGGCCAGCCCCGACAGGGGACAGGGAAGGAGCACCACCTAGCCCTGCTCTGAGCTCCTCTCCTACTCCGCCCCCAGCTGCAGCCTCGGGTCCGTGCCCAGCCTTGGCTCCAGCCATGGCTCCGCCCATGCTGCTGGCCCTGGCCCCACCCTTGGCTCCGGTTCCCACTCCATTCCCAGGCCCAGACCACCCCCAGCTGCCACCCCAGCCTCAGCCCCCTTACCCCTGTCCACATCCCCAAGCCCCGGGAGCTGCATCCCCACTCCTGGATCTGGCTCCGGGTCAGGGGCTGTGGTCAGGGGGTGCGTGACCCTGAAAAGTTTGGGGACCACTGATCTAGCTACATATCACCAAAAGGATAGGATGGAAAGAAATAAATGCCTTTCAACTTTAATATAGTTCCCTGTTCAAAATATTTGATACATGGGGCTCAAAAATAATTACTCTCCTTTTATACTTTAATATATCGTGTTACCTAACTTTTAAGTGTGTGTGAGTGCTGCTCTCCTCGGAAAAGAATCCGAAAGATTCTTTTAGTAGACTCATACATTTCCTCCAGTTGAGAGCTCATCTATAAGTTCTAAAACATGGCTTGTTTCAGCTCTCACAAAATGTTCTAAGGCTCTGTTCCTGGAAATCCAATGCACGTCCTTCACTTTAAACAGGGATAGTGTTCTTGATGGCTTGTAGTCCATCTTTGTGTGGAATGTTGGTGTAGAGGGCTTCTACATCCATAGTGGCCAGGATGGTGTTATCAGGAAGATCACCGATGGATTGTAGTTTCCTCAGGAAGTCAGTGGTGTCTCGAAGGTAGCTGGGAGTGCTGGTAGCATAGGGCCTGAGGAGGGAGTCTACATAGCCAGACAATCCTGCTGTCAGGGTGCCAATGCCTGAGATGATGGGGCGCCCAGGATTTCCAGGTTTATGGATCTTGGGTAGTAGATAGAATATCCCAGGTCGGGGTTCCAGGGGTGTGTCTATGCGGATTTGATCTTGTGCTTTTTCAGGGAGTTTCTTGAGCAAATGCTGTAGTTTCTTTTGGTAACTCTCAGTGGGATCAGAGGGTAATGGCTTGTAGAAAGTGGTCTTGGAGAGCTGCCGAGCAGCCTCTTGTTCATATTCCGACCTATTCATGATGACAACAGCACCTGTATTACCAGCGGAAGAGTGGGGTGGAGGGAGGTATTTTTTCATGCTTTGTGTGTATAAAAAGATCTTCTACACTTTCCACAGTATGCATCCGATGAAGTGAGCTGTAGCTCACGAAAGCTTATGCTCAAATAAACTGGTTAGTCTCTTAGGTGCCACAAGTACTCCTTTTCACTTTAAACATGTGGTTGTGTGTTTGAACTTAAGAGGCTATTGAAATGGTTCAAGGTTAGCAGCTCTGTAAGTTTCTGCAAGTTTGTGGCCCGAGATTGCATAAATAAAAGAAAATTCCTCTCCTCTTTTCTTGGCATTTATAGTGACAGACAGAGGTTAGAATCCAGCTAGGGAGCAGTCATTGACACCAGTGCAAAATGTGTTTCAGATACTACAAATCTTATCTATTACATGCACTTTCAATTTACATTTTGCACATGGAAATGAATGTTTGAGGTGCAGAAGACTGGGGAATTTTTCTCATTTCAGCTTCATAGTGGAACCTTGGACTCCTATCCACTGGAGATAAGTTAAAGTAACCCCTTGTCAGTGTTTGTTTTGATGTGTTCATAAACTGGATTGCAACAATTTCTAGTATTTCATCCCATAGTCAAATGATGCGATCTAACATTGATTTATCAGCAAATGTGGGTTGATGTATCGATGCACTGACAGACAGGATTTAGGGTAAACAGCTGATTTTACCCTCAGGATGCTGTCTTGGGATACAGCTGGTGAATGTGTTGTTTTTGTTGTGACGTTCACTAACCATAGTGGGGGGTTTCTATTTGGATCAAGCCAAATTGTGTTCAGATTTCCACGTTTCAATACATTTTGTCACAATTTTAGAGCATATGTAATTTTGGAACGGGGGGTGTAAAGCGATTCAGTGTTTGGGGAGGGCTGGTGAGGAGGGAGGGGTATATATCTCACATCTCTGCAGACTTCAGCCATAGCTGGGTCTGAAAAACTCACTAGCAGGGAATATCCCAGTGGTGACCTAATCCGGTCTAAAGCGTGGAGAGTGCCTCTCCGGTAAACCACACATCCAGCCGTGACCTGGGCAGGAAGACCCTGTTTCTGACTGGTTAGCCATTTTGAGCACGGGGTCTGCCGGTCAGGACAAAGGGTGGTTCAAATTCAGCAGCTCCCACCACAGTTCCACTGAAAAGTCAACACTCGTTTTCCTCTGCCGGTTGTTTGCATTCTTGTGGTTTGTTTATGTAATTGAAATCTTTGCAGTTCTCCCCTTGGGCAATAGCACTCGGGTAGGATATGGTGAGGCTTTCTCAGAAGAACAGATTTTGGTTTGATTCACAAACACTCACTGATATTTTATATATCAATGGTCTTCTATTACTAGGATGTCAGGAGTATGTTACTTGAGTGGGAGGCCCAATTTGGAGTACTAGTGTCATTTTAAAATATGTGTGTAAAAGTCTGTAATGTCATTTCCCGAATCAGGTGGTGCTTTATAGCCTGGGAATTTAATCATAAACTTTCTACCTATCATGATACTTAAGCTCTGATTTTAGGCTTTCAAGGGAGGCTGCAGAATCTGATCAGTGGAGGTTTTGAAGAACAGGTTAAACAAACACCTGTTAGGGACGGTGTACGCGTAGTTGGTCCCACCTCCGAGCAGAGGGAGGGACTATATGACCTCTCGAGGTCTCCTCCTGCCTTATATTTCAAACAATTCTATAGACTATTTAGAACAGGGAAATACATTCTTTTTGAAAGTCATTCATTTATTCCCATTCTATTAGAGACAAGTGTAACAAGCGGGTAATTCCCTCTTGTGCAGAGAACCTACACAGTGCCTTTGACCAATTAATGTACTGATTTTCTTCTCTCTTATGAGCATGAGTGGGATTGATGCAGGACATAGAGCTTGTACAGACTTCCTGCAGAGGGGAGAATTTCATCCAGAGTGTTTTGGAAAGAAAGAATGGAGGGGAAAGGAAAACCAGAAGGCCGATAATATGATGCAGCATAATTTTTAATGGGAATGAGCATCGGAGTTTACACTTACAGAATGAATGAATGCAGAGGACAGAAATTGTATTTTCAGGGTTACAAAGAGAGCCACAACCAATCACCAGCTCCAAAGTGATGCGTGTCACACAATCTGTTCTGCGGTCTTGCAGCCAACCACGCAGTTTGAAAATCATCTCACATTTTCCACCAGATTAAGTCACTTGTGGTGGACCGTTCAGCATCAAAAAGGACAAAGCAAAATATGAGCATAAGACAAAAGTGCAAAACCACTAGACTATAAAGAAAAGGTAACATGTAACGAGAAGAAGTCATACAGAGGCCTGGTTTATATAGGCGATGAACACCCACAGCCCCCACTGATTTCGAGTGGAGTTACAGGCTCCCATTTTTGATAAGTTGAGTGGTGAATCTCTCTCTTCTCTTTCATTTCCTGGTTGTTTCTTCTTCCGTGGATCTTTCTTCTGGGTTTAACATGGGCCACAGCTTCCACGGCGGGAAGAATAGCACCTGCTACTGTATCTTCTCCCATACCCACATAAGTCCCCATAGCCACCCCCGTATCCACCACCGTACCCATACAAGCCCCCATAACCGCATAAGCCCCTATAACCACCCCCATATAAGCCCCCATAACCACCCCCATATAAGCCCCCATAACCACCCCCTAAACCACCTCCATATCTACCCCCGTATGCACTACCGTAAACTCCACCATAACCAATTGAGCCACCCAAAATACCACCCCCAGATACACCCCCAGCTCCATAGGGTAGAGCTGGTAAGGTGCTTCGCACTACACTGTGTTGAGGGGAAGTAGAGAGAATTGGTCCTGGGAATAGCACGGAAACCGGTGGTGGATAGACCACTGCTGTCGAGTCTCCACACGAGGTGATACAAGGCTCATTGCGGGCAACAACACATGGATCTGGGCATATGTCAGGATAACATGAGCTGGGTCGGTAACACAGGTCTTGGCAGGAAGACATCTTTTGTGGTGGTCGTAAACCTGAAACACACAGAAGGGAGCGGAGGAAACATAACACGCTCTGGGTAGAGCTGCTGGTCAATAGTTATATTTCAAACCTGACCTCCACGGTTTAATGGAAACAGCAAGGTCAGATCATCAGCCCAGGCAACCCATTGTGATTCCAGTGAAATCACCCGAGGAGCTGGCAATGTGTATTTACACAGAAAGGCTCAGAGTATGCTGTCTATTATCCAAGTCGTCTAAGGCTGAGAATTTTCATAGCTGTCTGAAGAATTTACATGTCCAATCCCAAATTATAATTATTGGGAACAGAGGTCCAAATCCCGTATGTAGATTTTAAAATCCCAACGAGATATTTTGAAAGTCAGCATGTCCAAACATCTATGATTGACTAGCTACAGAAAGTCTCCTGTGCAAAGAAAGACGCTTCCTGTCCCAACCTTTGTAAAATCACACCCCAGGACTTAGGTCAAAATTCAAACTATCAATAAAGCAACAACTGGCAGCACTCGGAGTCGTAGAGACTTACCAAGTTCACCAACGGGAAGAAGTCAAGAGAAGTGGATAGAACAACCTGGAGTTGCAGGCACTTTTATACACCTTCTTAGCCAATGGGAAGGATAGTAGACACCCTTTATGCACTCAGACCTTGTTATTAACCCAATAAACTATTTTCTTGAATGTGCAACTCCTCTAATTATTGTAATGGCTTTGATCATGGTTAAGGATTACTATTCAATTCACAGACCCACATAGAATGACATGCATGCTGCTACTGGCAATTCCCTGTCATCTTGTATCTTTATGGTCCTGATCTCATCATGGTATCATTCCATTGGCTTTCTTGGTGTCAACAGGGGACTAAATCTAGCTCCGTTTCTTTAATTCTGCTTTGAATAATCTCAGACTATGCGGGTGACTCAGGGGTGTATCACTGATACAATCTGCTGTCATGTACAAGATTCCACATTAGTTCTTTATATCCGGACTGGTATCTAATTAGCGGCAAGATGGAGTTTACCCTTGAAACTCCTTGGAGGATCAGAGGTATTACTTAGCATGCTTGGAATACCTACCCATACCAATTCACTATGTGTTTGCGCCAACATGCTTTTGAAATCCGTGGATGTCTTTCCAATCAATGCAATGGCCTTCAAACTAGGCCTTCTGGATTACAATGCTCTCCTGGATTCATGGTCAATTTAAGACCTATGAACAACTCCAATACCCGATAAGCCTTCAAAGTGGAGCTGAAGCAGGATCAAAATGGTGAATATATTTTTATTTTCTACCTCTGCCCAGAGATGACATTCAGCCTAATGGGTTTAGGCATTCCCCTCAAAAGAGAAGAGCAGTTAAGTGATCAGTGGTTTAGAGTCAAGGATTCAAGTGATAATCAAAATAGAACCCACAAAGTCTACTGACTGCAGTCATTTCCCTGAGTTGCAGCAAAGAGTGGCAACAGGTGAAAGGAAAGAGTGCAGTGTTGTATAAAGTCTTGGGAGTAGAATCTTGGAATTGCATCTCCATCCAGGCCCGAACAAGACAGTGGTGTTCTTCTGGAACAGTGCACCTCACAAAGCCCCGGAGGGATCACACGAGAGATGGAAACGAAGTCCACTGTCACAAACACACAAAATGAGTCTTCAGTAATGGAGTCTAATGTCTTTTGATGACCATCATTTTTTTACAGTGAATTGGAGGTACCAGAGCTCGAGATAACAAAAGCTACACCATTTGTAATGTTGAATCTCTGCTGCCTTTTTGGATTCACTCCTGGTGGAGCTCTCGGGCTCTGATATGGTACCATTTGTACACCCACATTGCAATAGTGTATAGGACAATGGTAGCTTCAAGGCAGTGAAGAATCAGGCCCTTCAGTTCTATTTCCATCTGGATCCTGAGGTCCATTCGAAAAATCAGTTGAACTAACCGTTTGCCCTGCATTTCCATCGGAGGTCTCAATTGACAGCCGTGTACAATGCAGTTTTATAGCAGGGTAATATGCAGGAGAGTTCAATAAAAAAGTCTCTGCTCCTAGTGAAGCTGCCTTGATTTTCCACCACTTTGCCTAAGGATTTCACTCTCAAAAACATGATCACCTCTCAAGCTCATGAGGGGTAAATTTGCATCTTAAACTGGTGTAATTCTGGAGTTACTCTGTAGAAGTCAAATTAGCTATGCTGGATTTCTACAAGCAAAAAGGACAACAGAAGCCTGACCTGTGTCTTGTACCAGAGGCAGGGCAAACCCAACCCTTTGATCTATCCAATCTATCTATTTAAACCATGATTTTCTAAAGGAACTAGTGTTATTGGATGCCTGAGTTTTGGGCTCCCACACCTCCCTATCCCCTTTGTTTCAACTTTAGTGGGAGAAAAGGACTATTTAGTCTGTATTCCTGTTGCAGAAAAGTTGGAATGTGTGGAAATCCAAACACAATTTGCCACGACCTGAACATTTGGCTTGACGCACCCATGTGCTGATGAGCAAAATTTAGGGCAAGCAGTTGGTTTAATTCTCAGGAGACTGTACTGGCATATATCTGCTGAATGTACATGGTTGTGATGTTGACATCACTATTATGTTTTCCTTGCATTGCACATGTTCCAGTACATTTTGTTATAATTTTGGAGTACATGTAGGGGTGTAGATTTATTCGGGACTTGAGTGGGGATGACGGGATGGATATATATTTCCCAGCTCTGTGGAATTGAGAGAATATCCCTGTTTCCTGCTCCTTACCCCCCGATAGCTCCTAATCCTTGCGCGTACAGCTTCAGACATTAATAAAAAGGTGGCAGTCTCTTTCATAGCAATTTATGGTTTCCCTGTTTTATGAGGCCAGCAATTCTCACAACACCCATATGAAACAGGTAGTTATTATCTTCTTACCTAAGAAAGTGATCACTGATGCCCAGAGCCTAACTGAGTTGCCCAAGGCCACTCCGGTGGAAAGATGGGGAAACTCGGGCACATCTAATTCCTAATAGTTATAATTTGAACTCTAATATCTCCAGGATGCGTTCAGGGCTCCATCGTGCTGTTTGCAAGACAAGCCGAGAGTCTCAGACGGTCCTCATCTCAAAGAGTTGATGAACTAACTAGACACGACAGAAAGGGTGGAAGGAAGGTTTATCATTCCCATTTTACCGATGGGGAGGTGATGAAGAGGGAGACGAAGGGCAAGGCTTTCAATACACTTTAGCACACTGAGTGCTGAGCTCTTCTGAACATCTGGCCCCAATTGACTTGCCCAGTGTCCCGCAGGCGACGAGTAGCAGAGCTAGTAAAATGGAACTCAGGTTTTCTTTCTCTCAATTCCTGCATGGCCTTATCCACAAGGTCATTCATCCTCTCTAAGGTCCGCCTCTGTTCTTCAGTTCTCTAGGCTTCATTGTGGCGTTTGTAATTCTCTTTTGAGATCGACATCCTACAGTTCCCTTGAAAGTTTCTGGTAAAACCCACAGCAGAATGAAATCCAGTGACAATATTTAGGTTAAATCCCTGCCTGTAAAAAGTAAGCACATGGCAGACTTAGAATATTGCTATCGCAGACATACGGTACTTCAAAATTAACGTGGAAAATTGTAACATGGAGCAGGGAGGAGACAATGTTACTCATGCCGGTGATTTTGTTAAGACTGAATCTCAGAATGCAAACCAGCTCTGTGCAGCATCAGAATACAGTACCTTGGTTTCTAATTCGTATGTGTCAGCAGTTGATGCTAATAAACAAACAGAAAATGTTATTTTGTGAAAAGAGATCACTCAGCTTATGTAAGCTGTCAAAGTTGACTTTCCTTCAATGGGGCTACGCCAACTTATATCAGCTGAGAGTGGTGGCTCTCAAATTGCAGTTTATACTCATTTGATTTCAGAAATTTCCAGACTCAATGCAACCACTTGTCCACATCCTTTAGTGTTCTGTCTCTTCTAGAATAAAGAAACAGAAACCTCAGAAAAATTATGAAGGACAAAGGTGTCCAATATAGAAGAAAATGCCATTTCTTCTTCTTCTTCTTCTTCAAAATTTCTTCATTACACCCCAATGTTAGAGAATCTCTTTGTCAGTCTCTCTCTAATTATACCTGAGTATATATGAGAGGCAATCACCATAGTTAAATGGAAATAGTAGTGTGAGATCCTAAGCTGGTGTGAATATGTTGACTCACATGAGTTAGCCAAGTATATTTCTACGTACACATATTAAAAAGGTGCCAGAATAATGTTGTCTAATATCAAAGTCGCTTTAGCCTGAGCCATTTTTTTTTCTTGTCTAAGGATATGAATTAAGCAGAATTAGTGCTCTCGATATGCTGTGTGGCTTTGAAATTAGCTGTTGGTGGTATTGATTTCTAATGGTTGTATTGATCCGGTGCTAAAGTTGGTCAGATTCTTGATTAGTCTTCTTTCTCCTGGAAGCTCATTCCTCAGCCATGCCTTCCCCCCTCCCCCCGATGACTAAGTAAACTTTATTTCCATCTCTCCTGGTCTTCTTCCCAGGTTTTGTCAGAAACATTGTCCCTGAAGAACACCACTGACTTGCTAGGTTATGAATGGAAGTGCAGTTCCAAGATTTTAATCCTAAACCTTTAAACAACACTGCACTCCTTCCTTTCATCTACTGCCACTTTGTCACGCAACTCAGGGAAATAACTGCAGTAAGCAAACCTTGTGTATTCAATTTTGTTCATCGCTTGAGTCCTTGACTCTAAAGCACTGATCATGTCTTCAGACTGGAATGTCTAAGTGCTTTAGACTGAGTGGTTTCAGAGTAGCAGCCGTGTTAGTCTCTATTCACACAAAGAAAAGGAGTACTAAATTGGTTAGTCTCTAAGGTGCCACTAGTACTCCTTTTCTTTTTAGACAGAGTGTTATCTCCGGGCACAGCTAGAACACAAAAGAATATGCACCGTTTTGAGACTGCTTCAACTCCACTTTGAAGGCTTATCGGGTATTGGAGTTGTTCATAGGTCTTAAATTGGCCATGAATCCAGGAGAGTATTGTAATCCAGAAGGCCTAGTTTGAAGGCCATTGCATTGATTGGAAAGACATCCATGGATTTCAAAAGCACGTTGGCACAACACATAGTGAATAGTTATGGGTAGGTATTCCAAGCACTCTAAGTAATACCTCCCATCCTCCAAGGAGTGCCAAGGGTAAACTCCACTAGTGATACACCCCTGAGTCACCCTCATATTCTGAAGTTATTCAAAGCAGAATTGAAGAAATGGAGCAAGATTTAGTCCCAGTTTGACACCAAGAAAGTCAGTGGGATGATACCATGAAGATATCAGGCCCATAGAGATTCAAGATGAATGGGAACTGCCGGTAGCAGCATCCATGTCATCCTATGTGGGACTAGGAATTCTCAAGTAATCATTAACCATGATCAAAGCCGCTACAATATTTAGATGAGTTGCACATTCAAGAAAATAGTTTGCTGGGTTAATGACAAGGTCCAAGTGCATAGAGGGTGTCTGCTATCCTTCCCATTGGCTAAGAAGGTGTATAAAAGTGCCTGCAACTCCAGGTTCTTCTATCCACTTCTCTCGACTCCTTCCCCTTGGTGAGCTTGCAAAGTCTACTTGGCTCCAGTTGATACAATTGCTGCTTTAGTGAATGTTTTGACTTTGAACTAATTCCTGCTCTAATAGGGTGTGACTTTAGAAATGTTGGGACGGGGCATCTTTCTTTGGGTAGGAGTCATTCTGTAGCTAGTCAATTGCAGGTATTGGTGGATGCTGTCTTTTCAAACTATCTAGTTGGGATTTTCAAATCTGCATATGGGATTTGGACCCCATTCCCAAAAATTATAATTGGAGATTGGACATGGAAATTCCTTACACAGTTATGAGAAATCTCAGCCTCTGTCTACTTTGATAATAGACTGCACTACTCTGACCCTTGATATATAAATACACATTGCCGGATCTTCAGCTGACTTCATTGCAGTCACGAAGGTTTACCTGGGTGATGATCTGACTCTACTGTTTCCATAAAACATTGGAGATCAGATTTCAAATATAATTTGAATATATATATATGTAGTCTCCTTCAGGGCAAAGTTAGCCTGTGCTTTAGGAGTGTTGGGCAGAAAATCACTTTAAGGGCACTATACTCCATAGTGGACAACTTCAGAACTCTTATACCTTAAACTGAGGCGTGTGATGCTGCACATTACTAAAGATAATATACTGGATGAGCTGGATCACTGACCTGATGCAATACGGCAATATTTGACTTTTTACTGGTACAACTCATGATTTTCGATCCAGATCTTTAGCTGCTGTAAGTCAAAGTAGCACATTTGAGTGAAAGGCAAGTATGATGATTTAGACGATCTGAGGGGTCTAGACCCTGTGTTAAACTGGTTTAACAAGAACACTTGAACAATTTACTGCACCTCCATAATTGTCTAAAATGGTTTGAAAATTGCAGCCATCCATGATGGAAATATTCTCTATTGTGGGTTAGGAATTAGTCTGAGTCTTTTTTCCTCATCCTTCAGGGGCTGGTGGGAATGGAAGGTCATGTGGCCATGGCACAAATAGGGCCTCAGAAAACCTGCTTCAGGACATGCTCTCTGGCACAGGTTTCCTTGTGATCACACAGCTTAGTGGGAAGCACCTTACCAGCTCTACCCTATGGAGCTGGGGGTGTATCTGGGGGTGGTATTTTGGGTGGCTCAGTTGGTTATGGTGGAGTTTACGGTGGTGCATACGGGGGTAGATATGGAGGTGGTTTAGGGGGTGGTTATGGGGGCTTATATGGGGGTGGTTATAGGGGCTTATGCGGTTATGGAGGCTCATATGGGTACGGTGGTGGATACGGGGGTGGCTATGGGGGCTTATGTGGGTATGGGAGGAGATATGGTAGCAGGTGCTATTCCCCTCGTCGTGGAAGCTGTGGCCCATGTTAAACCCAGAAGAAAGATCCACAGAAGAAGAAACAACCAGGAAATGAAAGAGAAGAGAAAGATTCACCACTCAGCTACAACACTACTCAAATCAGCGTGGGTTTTGGTTGTTCGTTGCCTGTATAAATCAGGCCTATCTATGCTTTCCTCTTGTTACCTGTTACCTTAGCTTTATGGTCTATATTGTTCTGCAGCTTAGTCTTATGCTCATATTGGGCTTTTGTCCTATTTGATGCTGAGGAGAAAAAAAATGGTTTAAGACAGGACATGACTGCCAAACTCTACAACTTCAAGAAAGAAAGCAGAATACCTTGTGTGAAATGCATCACCATGGACTGGTGATTGGTTGTAGCTCTTTTCTGTAAAAATATATTCTTTGTACTCTGCATTACTTCATTCTGTGAGTGTAAACTGCACTGCTCATTCCCATTAAAAATTATACTGCATCATAGTATCGGCCTTCTGGTTTTCCTTTCCCCTCCATTCTTTCTCTCCAAAACACTCTGGGTGATTTTCTCCCCTGTGAAGATGTTTAGTACCAGCTCTATGCACTGCATCAATCTCACTCAAGCTCATAAAGAAGAAGAGACTCAGACACATTCCTTGGTCAGTGGCATTGGGCAGGTCCTCTGGACCGGAGGGAATTTCCCTCTTGATGCACATTTCACTACTGTTGTTATTGAATGGGAGTTTTCCTTCCTGCAGAGGTATCGTTACCACACCGTGTAACTCAGAGGTCCCCACACTGTGGAGCACTCCCCACTGGGAGAGTGTGGGGGGTGGAGGAACATTCGGGGGAGGGTGCAATGGAGCCCGGGCCAGCCCCGACAGGGGGCAGGGAAGGAGCACCACCTAGCCCTGCTCTGAGCTCCTCTCCTACTCCGCCCCCAGCTGCAGCCTCGGGTCCGTGCCCAGCCTTGGCTCCAGCCATGGCTCCGCCCATGCTGCTGGCCCTGGCCCCACCCTTGGCTCCGGTTCCCACTCCATTCCCAGGCCCAAACCACCCCCAGCTGCCACCCCAGCCTCAGCCCCCTTACCCCTGTCCACATCCCCAAGCCCCGGGAGCTGCATCCCCACTCCCGGATTTGGCTCCGGGTCAGGGGCTGTGGTCAGGGGGTGCGTGACCCTGAAAAGTTTGGGGACCACTGATCTAGCTACATATCACCAAAAGGATAGGATGGAAAGAAATAAATGCCTTTCAACTTTAATATAGTTCCCTGTTCAAAATATTTGATACATGGGGCTCAAAAATAATTACTCTCCTTTTATACTTTAATATATCGTGTTACCTAACTTTTAAGTGTGTGTGAGTGCTGCTCTCCTCGGAAAAGAATCCGAAAGATTCTTTTAGTAGACTCATACATTTCCTCCAGTTGAGAGCTCATCTATAAGTTCTAAAACATGGCTTGTTTCAGCTCTCACAAAATGTTCTAAGGCTCTGTTCCTGGAAATCCAATGCACGTCCTTCACTTTAAACAGGGATAGTGTTCTTGACGGCTTGTAGTCCATCTTTGTGTGGAATGTTGGTGTAGAGGGCTTCTACATCCATAGTGGCCAGGATGGTGTTATCAGGAAGATCACCGATGGATTGTAGTTTCCTCAGGAAGTCAGTGGTGTCTCGAAGGTAGCTGGGAGTGCTGGTAGCGTAGGGCCTGAGGAGTGAGTCTACATAGCCAGACAATCCTGCTGTCAGGGTGCCAATGCCTGAGATGATGGGGCGCCCAGGATTTCCAGGTTTATGGATCTTGGGTAGTAGATAGAATATCCCAGGTCGGGGTTCCAGGGGTGTGTCTATGCGGATTTGATCTTGTGCTTTTTCAGGGAGTTTCTTGAGCAAATGCTGTAGTTTCTTTTGGTAACTCTCAGTGGGATCAGAGGGTAATGGCTTGTAGAAAGTGGTCTTGGAGAGCTGCCGAGCAGCCTCTTGTTCATATTCCGACCTATTCATGATGACAACAGCACCTCTATTACCAGCAGAAGAGTGGGGTGGAGGGGGGTATTTTTTCATGCTTTGTGTGTATAAAAAGATCTTCTACACTTTCCACAGTATGCACCCGATGAAGTGAGCTGTAGCTCACGAAAGCTTATGCTCAAATAAATTGGTTAGTCTCTTAGGTGCCACAAGTACTCCTTTTCACTTTAAACATGTGGTTGTGTGTTTGAACTTAAGAGGCTATTGAAATGGTTCAAGGTTAGCAGCTCTGTAAGTTTCTGCAAGTTTGTGGCCCGAGATTGCATAAATAAAAGAAAATTCCTCTCCTCTTTTCTTGGCATTTATAGTGACAGACAGAGGTTAGAATCCAGCTAGGGAGCAGTCATTGACACCAGTGCAAAATGTGTTTCAGATACTACAAATCTTATCTATTACATGCACTTTCAATTTACTTTTTGCACATGGAAATGAATGTTTGAGGTGCAGAAGACTGGGGAATTTTTCTCATTTCAGCTTCATAGTGGAACCTTGGACTCCTATCCACTGGAGATAAGTTAAAGTAACCCCTTGTCAGTGTTTGTTTTGATGTGTTCATAAACTGGATTGCAACAATTTCTAGTATTTCATCCCATAGTCAAATGATGCGATCTAACATTGATTTATCAGCAAATGTGGGTTGATGTATCGATGCACTGACAGACAGGATTTAGGGTAAACAGCTGATTTTACCATGAGGATGCTGTCTTGGGATACAGCTGGTGAATGTGTTGTTTTTGTTGTGACGTTCACTAACCATAGTGGGGGGTTTCTATTTGGGTCAAGCCAAATTGTGTTCAGGTTTCCACGTTTCAATACATTTTGTCACAATTTTAGAGCATATGTAATTTTAGAACGGGGGGTGTAAAGCGATTCAGTGTTTGGGGAGGGCTGGTGAGGAGGGAGGGGTATATATCTCACACCTCCGCAGACTTCAGCCATAGCTGGGTCTGAAAAACTCACTAGCAGGGAATATCCCAGTGGTGACCTAATCCGGTCTAAAGCGTGGAGAGTGCCTCTCCGGTAAACCACACATCCAGCCGTGACCTGGGCAGGAAGACTGTGTTTCTTACTGGTTAGCCATTTTGAGCACGGGGTCTGCCGGTCAGGACAAAGGGTGGTTCAAATTCAGCAGCTCCCACCACAGTTCCACTGAAAAGTCAACACTCGTTTTCCTCTGCCGGTTGTTTGCATTCTTGTGGTTTGTTTATGTAATTGAAATCTTTGCAGTTCTCCCCTTGGGCAATAGCACTCGGGTAGGATATGGTGAGGCTTTCTCAGAAGAACAGATTTTGGTTTGATTCACAAACACTCACTGATATTTTATATATCAATGGTCTTCTATTACTAGGATGTCAGGAGTATGTTACTTGAGTGGGAGGCCCAATTTGGAGTACTAGTGTCATTTTAAAATATGTGTGTAAAAGTCTGTAATGTCATTTCCCGAATCAGGTGGTGCTTTATAGCCTGGGAATTTAATCATAAACTTTCTACCTATCATGATACTTAAGCTCTGATTTTAGGCTTTCAAGGGAGGCTGCAGAATCTGATCAGTGGAGGTTTTGAAGAACAGGTTAAACAAACACCTGTTAGGGACGGTGTACGCGTAGTTGGTCCCACCTCCGAGCAGAGGGAGGGACTATATGACCTCTCGAGGTCTCCTCCTGCCTTATATTTCAAACAATTCTATAGACTATTTAGAACAGGGAAATACATTCTTTTTGAAAGTCATTCATTTATTCCCATTCTATTAGAGACAAGTGTAACAAGCGGGTAATTCCCTCTTGTGCAGAGAACCTACACAGTGCCTTTGACCAATTAATGTACTGATTTTCTTCTCTCTTATGAGCATGAGTGGGATTGATGCACGACATAGAGCTTGTACTGACTTCCTGCAGAGGGGAGAATTTCATCCAGAGTGTTTTGGAAAGAAAGAATGGAGGGGAAAGGAAAACCAGAAGGCCGATAATATGATGCAGCATAATTTTTAATGGGAATGAGCATCGGAGTTTACACTTACAGAATGAATGAATGCAGAGGACAGAAATTGTATTTTCAGGGTTACAAAGAGAGCCACAACCAATCACCAGCTCCAAAGTGATGCGTGTCACACAATCTGTTCTGCGGTCTTGCAGCCAACCACGCAGTTTGAAAATCATCTCACATTTTCCACCAGATTAAGTCACTTGTGGTGGACCGTTCAGCATCAAAAAGGACAAAGCAAAATATGAGCATAAGACAAAAGTGCAAAACCACTAGACTATAAAGAAAAGGTAACATGTAACGAGAAGAAGTCATACAGAGGCCTGGTTTATATAGGCGATGAACACCCACAGCCCCCACTGATTTCGAGTGGAGTTGCAGGCTCCCATTTTTGATAAGTTGAGTGGTGAATCTCTCTCTTCTCTTTCATTTCCTGGTTGTTTCTTCTTCCGTGGATCTTTCTTCTGGGTTTAACATGGGCCACAGCTTCCACGGCGGGAAGAATAACACCTGCTACTGTATCTTCTCCCATACCCACATAAGTCCCCATAGCCACCCCCATATCCACCACCGTACCCATACAAGCCCCCATAACCGCATAAGCCCCTATAACCACCCCCATATAAGCCCCCATAACCACCCCCATATAAGCCCCCATAACTACCCCCTAAACCACCTCCATATCTACCCCCGTATGCACTACCGTAAACTCCACCATAACCAATTGAGCCACCCAAAATACCACCCCCAGATACACCCCCAGCTCCATAGGGTAGAGCTGGTAAGGTGCTTCGCACTACACTGTGTTGAGGGGAAGTAGAGAGAATTGGTCCTGGGAATAGCACGGAAACCGGTGGTGGATAGACCACTGCTGTCGAGTCTCCACACGAGGTGATACAAGGCTCATTGCGGGCAACAACACATGGATCTGGGCATATGTCAGGATAACATGAGCTGGGTCGGTAACACAGGTCTTGGCAGGAAGACATCTTTTGTGGTGGTCGTAAACCTGAAACACACAGAAGGGAGCGGAGGAAACATAACACGCTCTGGGTAGAGCTGCTGGTCAATAGTTATATTTCAAACCTGACCTCCACGGTTTAATGGAAACAGCAAGGTCAGATCATCAGCCCAGGCAACCCATTGTGATTCCAGTGAAATCACCCGAGGAGCTGGCAATGTGTATTTACACAGAAAGGCTCAGAGTATGCTGTCTATTATCCAAGTCGTCTAAGGCTGAGAATTTTCATAGCTGTCTGAAGAATTTACATGTCCAATCCCAAATTATAATTATTGGGAACAGAGGTCCAAATCCCATATGTAGATTTTAAAATCCCAACGAGATATTTTGAAAGTCAGCATGTCCAAACATCTACGATTGACTAGCTACAGAAAGTCTCCTGTGCAAAGAAAGACGCTTCCTGTCCCAACCTTTGTAAAATCACACCCCAGGACTTAGGTCAAAATTCAAACTATCAATAAAGCAACAATTGGCAGCACTCGGAGCCGGAGAGACTTACCAAGTTCACCAACGGGAAGAAGTCAAGAGAAGTGGATAGAACAACCTGGAGTTGCAGGCACTTTTATACACCTTCTTAGCCAATGGGAAGGATAGTAGACACCCTTTATGCACTCAGACCTTGTTATTAACCCAATAAACTATTTTCTTGAATGTGCAACTCCTCTAATTATTGTAATGGCTTTGATCATGGTTAAGGATTACTATTCAATTCACAGACCCACATAGAATGACATGCATGCTGCTACTGGCAATTCCCTGTCATCTTGTATCTTTATGGTCCTGATCTCATCATGGTATCATTCCATTGGCTTTCTTGGTGTCAACAGGGGACTAAATCTAGCTCCGTTTCTTTAATTCTGCTTTGAATAACCTCAGACTATGTGGGTGACTCAGGGGTGTATCACTGATACAATCTGCTGTCATGTACAAGATTCCACATTAGTTCTTTATATCCGGACTAGTATCTAATTAGCGGCAAGGTAGAGTTTACCCTTGAAACTCCTTGGAGGATCAGATGTATTACTTAGCATGCTTGGAATACCTACCCATACCAATTCACTATGTGTTTGCGCCAACATGCTTTTGAAATCCGTGGATGTCTTTCCAATCAATGCAATGGCCTTCAAACTAGGCCTCCTGGATTACAATACTCTCCTGGATTCATGGTCAATTTAAGACCTATGAACAACTTCAATACCTGATAAGCCTTCAAAGTGGAGCTGAAGCAGGATCAAAATGATGAATATATTTTTATTTTCTACCTCTGCCCAGAGATGACATTCAGCCTAATGGGTTTAGGCATTCCCCTCAGAAGAGAAGTGCAGTTAAGTGATCGGTGGTTTAGAGTCAAGGATTCAAGTGATAATCAAAATAGAACCCACAAAGTCTACTGACTGCAGTCATTTCCCTGAGTTGCAGCAAAGAGTGGCAACAGGTGAAAGGAAAGAGTGCAGTGTTGTGTAAAGTCTTGGGAGTAGAATCTTGGAATTGCATCTCCATCCAGGCCCGAACAAGACAGTGGTGTTCTTCTGGGACAGTGCACCTCACAAAGCCCCGGAGGGATCACACGAGAGATGGAAACGAAATCCACTGTCACAAACACACAAAATGAGTCTTCAGTAATGGAGTCTAATGTCTTTTGATGACCATCATTTTTTTACAGTGAATTGGAGGTACCAGAGCTCGAGATAACAAAAGCTACACCATCTGTAATGTTGAATCTCTGCTGCCTTTTTGGATTCACTCCTGGTGGAGCTCTCAGGCTCTGATATGGTACCATTTGTACACCCACATTGCAATAGTGTATAGGACAATGGTAGCTTCAAGGCAGTGAAGAATCAGGCCCTTCAGTTCTATTTCCATCTGGATCCTGAGGTCCATTCGAAAAATCAGTTGAACTAACCGTTTGCCCTGCATTTCCATTGGAGGTCTCAACTGACAGCCGTATACAATGCAGTTTTATAGCAGGGTAATATGGAGGAGAGTTCAATAAAAAAGTCTCTCTCCTAGTGAAGCTGCCTTGATACTCAGCCACTTTGCCTAAGGATTTCACTCTCAAAAACAGGATCACCCCTCAAGCTCATGAGGGGTAAATTTGCATTTTAAACTGGTGTAATTCTGGAGTTACTCTGTAGAAGTCAAATTAGCTATGCTGGATTTCTACAAGCAAAAAGGACAACAGAAGCCTGACCTGTGTCTTGTACCAGAGGCAGGGGAAACCCAACCCTGTGATCTATCCAATCTATCTATTTAAACCATGATTTTCTAAAGGAACTAGTGTTATTGGATGCCTGAGTTTTGGGCTCCCACACCTCCCTATCCCCTTTGTTTCAACTTTGACTTGACGCGCCCATGTGCTGATGAGCAAAATTTAGGGCAAGCAGTTGGTTTAATTCTCAGGAGACTGTACTGGCATATATCTGCTGCATGTACATGGTTGTGATGTTGACATCACTATTATGTTTTCCTTGCATTGCACATGTTCCAGTACATTTTGTTATAATTTTGGAGTACATGTAGGGTGTAGGTTTATTCGGGACTTGAGTTGGGATGACGGGATGGATATATATTTCCCAGCTCTGTGGAATTGAGAGAATATCCCTGTTTCCTGCTCCTTACCCCCCGATAGCTCCTAATCCTTGCGCGTACAGCTTCAGACATTAATAAAAAGGTGGCAGTCTCTTTCATAGCAATTTATGGTTTCCCTGTTTTATGAGGCCAGCAATTCTCACAACACCCATATGAAACAGGTAGTTATTATCTTCTTACCTAAGAAAGTGATCACTGATGCCCAGAGCCTAACTGAGTTGCCCAAGGCCACTCCAGTGGAAAGATGGGGAAACTCGGGCACATCTAATTCCTAATAGTTATAATTTGAACTCTAATATCTCCAGGATGCGTTCAGGGCTCCATCGTGCTGTTTGCAAGACAAGCCGAGAGTCTCAGACGGTCCTCATCTCAAAGAGTTGATGAACTAACTAAACATGACAGAAAGGGTGGAAGGAAGGTTTATCATTCCCATTTTACCGATGGGGAGGTGATGAAGAGGGAGACGAAGGGCAAGGCTTTCAATACACTTTAGCACACTGAGTGCTGAGCTCTTCTGAACATCTGGCCCCAATTGACTTGCCCAGTGTCCCACAGGCGACGAGTAGCAGAGCTAGTAAAATGGAACTCAGATTTTCTCTCTCTCAGTTCCTGCATGGCCTTATCCATAAGGTCATTCATCCTCTCTAAGGTCCGCCTCTGTTCTTCAGTTCTCTAGGCTTCATTGTGGCGTTTGTAATTCTCTTTTGAGATCAACATCCTACAGTTCCCTTGAAAGTTTCTGGTAAAACCCACAGATTTCACTGGATTTCATTCTGCTGTGGGTTTCAGACCATCACAAAAGATGTCTTCCTGCCAAGACCTGTCTTACCGACCCAGCTCATGTTATCATGACATATGCCCAGATCCATGTGTTGTTGCCTGCAATGAGCCTTGTGTCACCTTGTGTGGAGATTCGACAGCAGTGGTCTATCCACCACCGGTTTCCGTGCTATTCCCAGGACCAATTCTCTCTACTTCCCCTCAACACAGTGTAGTGCAAAGCAGCTTACCAGCTCTACCCTATGGAGCTGGGGGTGTATCTGGGGGTGGTATTTTGGGTGGCTCAATTGGTTATGGTGGAGGTTACAGTGGTGCATACCGGGGTGGATATGGAGGTGGTTTAGGTGGCAGTTATGGAGGCTCGTATGGTTATGGAGGCTTACGTGGTTATGGGGGCTCGTATGGGTACGGTGGGAGATACGGGGGTGGCTATGGGGGCTTATGTGAGTATGGGAGCAGATATGATAGCAGGTGCTATTCTTCCCGCCGTGGAAGCTGTGGCCCATGTTAATCGCGGAAGGAAGATCCACGAAAGAAGAAACAACCAGGAAATGAAAGAGAAGAGAGAGATTGACCACTCAGCTACAACACTACTCAAATCAGCGTGGGTTTTGGTTGTTCGTTGCCTGTATAAATCAGGCCTATCTATTCTTTCCTCTTGTTACCTGTTACCTTAGATTTATGGTCTATATTGTTCTGCAGCTTAGTCTTATGCTCATATTGGGCTTTTGTCCTATTTGGTGCTGAGGAGAAAAAAAATGGTTTAAGACAGGACATAACTGCCAAACTCTACAACTTCAAGAAAGAAAGCGGAATACCTTGTGCGAAATGCATCACCATGGACCGGTGATTGGTTGTAACTCTCTTTGTAACCCTGAAAATACAATTTCTGTCCTCTGCATTCATTCATTCTGTTAGTGTAAACTCCTATGCTCGTTCCCATTAAAAATTATACTGCACCATAATATCGGCCTTCTGGTTTTCCTTTCCCCTCCATTCTTTCTCTCCAAAACACTCTGGGTGATTTTCTCCCCTGTGAAGATGTTTAGTACCAGCTCTGGGGACTGCATCAATCCCACTCAAGCTCATAAGTAAGAAGAGACTCAGACACATTCCTTGGTCAATAGCATTGGGCAGGTCCTCTGGACAGGAGGGAATTTCCCTGTTGATGCTCATTTCACTACTGTTGTTATTGAATGGGAGTTTTCCTTCCTGCAGAGGTATCGTTACCACACCGTGTAACTCAGAGGTCCCCACACTGTGGAGCACTCCCCACTGGGAGAGTGTGGGGGGTGGAGGAACATTCGGGGGAGGGTGCGATGGAGCCCGGGCCAGCCCCGAGAGGGGACAGGGAAGGAGCACCACCTAGCCCTGCTCTGAGCTCCTCTCCTACTCTGCCCCCAGCTGCAGCCTCGGGTCTGTGCCCAGCCTTGGCCCCCGGTTACACATAGAGCTCTTCTTCCGGTCTGGGAAACTTACCTGTGACACTGTAAGTTTCCCAACCTTGAAGAAGAGCGCCATGTATGGTTGAAAGCTTGTCTCTCACAGCAACAGAAGTTGGTCCAATAAAAGATATTACCTCGCCCATCTTGTCTCTTAAAATTACTGTGGAATTTATGGTGGGGTGGGGAGGGTATAGTCAGTGAATTAAGTTTATTTTAATTGGTCTAAGGCAGTGGTGGGGAACTCCGTGCTCATTTTCATCCAGCCCACGGGCCACACACTTTCAACTCACCCACTGCAGGGGGGCGCGGGGGTGGCACAGAGGCTCGGGGCTTTCCCCCGCAGCGAGTCAAGCCGGCACTTGTAGCTCCAGCCCCACGGTGGTGGGGAGTGTCGAGGCTCGGGGATTCACACCGATGGGGCTGAAGCTACAAGCACCAGCTCACCCCACCGCGGGGGGCGGAGGGGGGGAGCAGAAGCCTCAGGCCTCTGCGCCCACCCCCTAGGCAGGTGAGTTGAATGTGTGGCCCGCCATTGATTTTTTCAGTAGGTCAATGGCCCCTGACACAAAAAAGGTTCCCCACCCTTGGTCTAGTGCACCCTAAGACTGAGCTGCCCCCGACGAGGAATCACATTTAAAAATATATATATTTAACTATATCTAGGCAAAAATCTGTGGGCAGCATCGATATAATTGTAGCAGGGTGGTCACCCACTGTGGCTGGGAGCAAGCACTTCCCAGGCTGATTGGGGGGAGCAGGCTCAGCTGTGGCCACGCCCCAGTCAGTGCTCAGCTGATCCTTATAAGAGGGCAGTGGGCCAGGAGCAGACAGAGTCTCCTTTAGCTGTGGAGGGAGGCAGGCCTGGCTGCTGGGGAGTGTACCAGGGTACCTGAGGTGGAGCAGGGCTGGGGGAAGGCCAAGGGAGCTGGGGAGCTCTGGCCTGGAAACCCTGCAGGCCTAGCGTAAGGCCGGATAGGTACTGAGGTTGCAGGGGGCAGCCCATGGGTAGGCAGAGGCAGCAGGTCCAAACCCCTCTTGATTGTAATGAGTGGCTTATACATTGCAGTGTGCAGGGGCTCAAGGGTGACTGGCAGTAGCCAAAAACTGAGGTGAGGTAGGGATAGTGGGTAGGGGTTCCCTGGGGGGGAGACCCAGAGACTGTGGGGGTACTGCTAGGGGGCAGCACCCTGGGTAAAAGGGGCACCAGGGTCTGGGAGGGACATGGGGGCCAGCGGCAAGCAGGACACCGGCCTGAAGAGGGCGCTCTGGAGGCTGGAACACAAATTCCCTGGATGACCAGCAGGAGGCACCGCAGGGGTGAGTCCCGCACGGTGACGATAATACTTATATCATGGGTCTGCCCCATAATGAATCAAGATTGTGGCAAGCAGATCCACCTGCAAAATCTAATTGAAAAGTTGCCAGATTTTCATTCTGGATCTCTGATGCAGCAGGTGTGCTACTCTGAGTGCTCAGGAGCCCCCTCACAGGAAGGGAAACGCTCCATCAATATTTCTGGGTAAAGAGAAAATGAAAAGTGCTTTCAAATTCCTACACTCCCACATAACCTTAACTCTACCCACTTAGAGAAATGCTCCCAGTAGTCCCTATGAGAGATTTTAGCAATGTCCTCTTCCTGAGCAGGTGAAAAACTGCCAGAGAGTTTAGAAATGACATTTGTGTCTCAGGCCTTGTCTAGAGGAGGAAGAAGTTAGCTGAGTCTGTTATCTGAAGTGGTTGTCTGCTGTCCAGCCCAATGAGCCAGCACTCCTAGAAATGAACTCTTTGGTAGTCACCTTGCAAACAATATAATAGTGATCAAACAAATAGCTGGACATACGATGCTCATAACTATATTACAGGCAGCTTGCACATTTTCTGTAAGTGGCTTTAGGGAAGAGGTATTAGCCTTTCAGCCCAAGAAGTAAGTCTGAACCCTTCTTGGGAAATACTGGTAATAAGGGTGAAAACGACCCTGTACAGAGGACCAGTTCTACTGACAACTTCGGAGGCCTGATTCTCCTCTTACTTGAGTGGGGCTTGAGAAATGGGTAGGGCTGGTGCGTGCTCCCTATGTTGGGATGAATTTCATTGACTGGTGTGTAAATAAGGACAGCTGGAGAAAGGAAAACCAAAAGGCTGGTACTATGGTGCAACAGAATTTCCATGTAAATGAGAAGCGGTGCAGACACTTGCAGAGCAAAATAACACAGAACAGGAAGATTAAGATTTGCAGTTTTTCAAGGAGGGGAATAATCAGTCACCTGCTCCAAAGGCTGCAATTTACACCAGTTCTTTTTCTGTCATGACTGGAGTGTTTGACAATCGAATCCCATTTTCTTCACTTCTTCTGTAAAGCCTTCACTGATGACCTTTGGTGGAGGTCCCACTGCTTTAAGATTGCACCATCCCCATCCCTCCACCTCGCCTTCCTGCTCCTTCTCCCCTGAAGCTCCTAATCTTTTTTACAGCTTCAGACGCTAAGAAGAAAGCTGTCTGTCATTTCCATAGCAGCAATTTACTGTTTCACTGCTTCATGAAACCATTAATTCTCACAACACCCACAAGAAGTAGGTAGTTATTATCTTATTATCTAATAAAGTGATCACTGATGCTCAGAGCCTAACTGAGATACTTAAGGCCACTTCAGTGAAAAGACGGGAGCTAGAACTCAGGCACACCTGATTGCTAATAGTATTGTTAGCTACAACTTGAACTCTAATATCTCCCAGATTCCTCCACTGAGATCATGAGCCCATCAGGCAGCTTGCTATAGAAGCCCAGATTCTGAAAGTCTTCTCATCTTGAAGAGTTAACAAACTAACTAGGCAAGAGGGAGGAAGGAAGGATTATTTGCCCCACTTTACACATGGGGAGGTGATAGGCAAGGTCTTCAATAAAGTTAAGCACACTGAGTGCTGAGCTCTTCTGAAAGTCTGGCCCCTACTGATTTGCCCAAGGTCCCACAGGTGATTGAGCCAGGGCAGTGGAGCTCAGATTCTGTCTCCCAATCCATGGCCTAAGCCAGAAGATCGTTCATTCTCTCTAAGGTCCCTGTGATAGTTCAGGGCAACTGCACAAGATACAGATTCGTGGCTGAGCATATGGATGAGTGCTCACACTGCCATTTGAAATCTGTGGGGTCCTGTGGATGTTCAGCACTGCTACAAATCAGGCCTGTCTATGTCTCCTTCATGTCACCTATTTCCTTAGGTTTAGGATCTAATGGTCATTGCACTGCCCTGATGGCCGGCAAGCCCAGCTCCGGGCTACTGTCTGGAGCTGAGCCCCTGCCGGCTTCAGAGTAGAGGGGGTGGAAGGGCAGGGCCTTGGGGAGGAACATAGGCAGGGCCACAGCCTGGGTCAAGGGAGGCTTAGCCTGCCCTGGCCTTTGATACCCACCACCCATGATGTTCTGCATCATAGTATTGGCCTTCTGGTTTTCCTTTCTCCTCCCTTCTTTCTCTCCAAAACACTCTGGGTGAAATTCTCCCTGGGTAGACGTTCAGCACCCACCCTATGCACTGCATCAGTCCCACTCAAGCCTATAAGTAAGAAGAGAATCAGCACAGGGGGAAATTCCCCTTTGTTATACATGTTTCAGATAGAATGAAAATAAACGACTTTCAACTTGAGTATATTTCCCTGATCTAAATATTATACACAGTCATAGAAATGTGAGGGACCTTGTGAGAGGTCATGTGGTACAGTCCCTTGTGCCGCAGCATGACCACGTGATTGAAAAGTAATTGTAGTTAGACTTGCAGTCTGGATCTCTAGAGCAGCAAGCAGGCTAATCCGAGCCAGACACACTAGTGCACACCCAGGAGCTCCCTTCAAAGGGGGGTGAGACTCCTGCAATGTTTCTGTTTAAAGGCCAAATTCAAAGTGGTATAACAGCAACACACTCCCGCACCACTTTAACTCGGAAAGCACTACCCGAGTGGGTCCCTTTGACCAATGGTAGGATTGTGTTTTCTGTGAGCATGTAGAGAACAGCAACAGAATTCAGAAGCGGTGTGTGTGTGTGTGTGTGTGTGTGTGTGTCAAATTCTTGGGCCTCATCTAGACTAGAAAGATGCTAGCTAAGCCTGCGCTAATCTAAACCTCTTTTCCTGGTCAAGACAACCCCCGAAAGACTTTCTAACTTCCTTCACCCTTTCTTCCTCGTGCTAGTAAATCCCAGTGGGAAATCGCCCTGGCGGACGCAGCAATGTTTGCCAACCTATTTCTAATGCTCGTTGGCACGATACAGCAGCACACTGGACAGGGAGTATGTGTGCAGTGCAGATGCGGAGTTCTGCTGGGCACTGGGGGCGTTCGAGGAATTGGAAAAATAGGGACTAGTTCTCTTATGCTGCCTTTTCTTCTTAATATCTCTAGTGGAACAACGCCCTCTGGAGGTGACAGTCGAAGCTATGCAAGCCAGCTGTAAGCTCGCCCTGATTAATAATGCAACTCTCTGATTAGGATGCTGACACAGCGCTTTGCTGAACAAGAATAATTTTTCCATTTTCAGACCTTCTATTGCCACCTCCAGGGGGGGCAGAGGTAAGGGCGGGTGGGAGTGTGCTGCGGCAGATATTACGCACATCTTTTACTTCCTGGTTATTAGATGTTTAAAATTAGCTGCCCTCCCCATTTGATAGGCCATGGAGTATAGTGTGGCAGATCTTCTTTTAGCTCTTTATTTCCTATTTATTAGAAGTTTGAGCTTACCCATGGCTGGTAACGAAGGGTTTTGGCACTCAGTTTGCTTTTTCTTGTTAAAACTTGGTGCTCAATCTTGGAAAGACGTACACAGCTGCCTAACATTAACTGTGTGAATAGTCATGTTGCATTCAACTGGAGAAGTTACATGCTTAACGTGAAGCATGCATGTAACTTTTTGCAGAAACAAGGCTGTAGTTTGTTTTTTTTAATTACGGGTTGTGGAAACAGGCAAAGTGTTTATAGTATTTAAAGGGACTGTCAATCAGAGGAATTTCACAACCCAACTAAATATTTTAGATTTTGCTAAGGAGAATAGCACTCATGCAGCACTCAAGTTATTTGTAAAGAGATGAAAAGATGCATTGCAACAATTATCCTCCACTAATTATGTAGAGATTCAAGCAAATAATATTTAGACCTGGGAAAGATGTTTAAGTTGAACAACCTTATTTCTTACTTCATTTCTATCCTTCTGTTTCTCCATAGCTGGAAGATGATATAACCTGATCTCGCAGGAGGGAGAATTTTTACTCTGTAACATCAGTACTGAAATGTTAATAACTAGGATGAAAATCAGTTCTGTTCAGGGGGTCTGCACAGTGCTACTGAGCAGAACTGTGGCCTGATTCTCTGCTCCATTAATGGCTTGACTAGGACTTTAGGTCGGGCGAATGTTTTGCACATAAAGAATGAAGAAGGAAGGAAAACCAGAAAGCCAGTACTATGATGCAGCATAATTTTAATGTGAATGAGGAGTGGACTATACGCTTGCAGAATGAAACTTTGCGGGGGATCTTTTCAGGGTTTCAATCAGAGCTACTACAAATCACCCACTCCACGGTAATGCAGTTCACGCACCATGCTCTCCTTTCTTTGTTGCAGCTGTAGAGTTTGACAATCAAATCCCATTTGCAAGCTTTTAAAGTTACTTGCTTTCCCCCATTCAGTGTCAGATAGAAGGAAGCACGACAGAAGCTGGGAAGTCATTAGGTCATTAATCAAATGTAAAACAGAAGGTAGGAAAAATAGGTATATGTCAGTTTCTCTTAAGTACTGAGCACTCACAGCTGCTATAGACTTCAGTTACGTTGTGAGTGCTCAGCATTTCTGAAGGCCATTGCCTACAAGGTAATTCATGAATCTGCATCTTGCTTTTGTCTCCTGATTGTTCTTTGTCCTGGGGATGTCCTTCTGGGTTGACCATGGCCCACAATTTCCATAGCTGTACCTACTGAACCTTTGGGAACTGTACGATCTTCTGTAACTATACAAGCCCCTTAACTGTACGGCAAACCTAGCCATGAATCTCCATGTGCCTCTGATCTCTGGCTACAAAAAGAGGATAATAATTCTTCTCCCCACACTTTATCCATCTTGTTTGTTTGTTTTTATCAGCACTTGAAGACAGGAGGTTCCTCTTACTTTCTGCTTGTATGGTGCCCAGCACAACTGGCCTTGACTTCAATTGTGGCATCTAGGAGATACTGGAATTAAAATTATAACTAATAAAACTAACAGCAGCTAAGTGCACCTGAGGTCTAGGCCCAGCTATTCAACTGACTTGCCAAAAGACCTCGAGCAAGTCACTTTGCCTCCATGTCTCCACTTCCCTTTCTATAACACAAGGGTAATAACAACCTACTTCACACTGTTAGTGATTGCATGGAGCAGTGAAAAAGGAAGTTGCCATGTAGGAGCTAGGCAGTATCTGTATTAGTGTTTCAATCCGTTAAGAGAAGGGTTAGGAACTGCAGTGCAGGAGACTCAAGAAAAGAGGATCAGAGGAGAAGAGAAGGCCAAGTCAAAGCAGAGGGGATCTCCAGGAAGGGTCATCAATGAAGGCTTTTCAGATGAAGAGTATTTCATAGGCATGCCCCAAAGAAATGGAGGAGGCTTTTAGTGTTTGGGGAGGGAGAAAAAGAGAGTGAGGAGGGCTCAAGGTTTGCTTAGGAGCACGTCTAAGAATAAATGGAGCAGAGGAATAGAAACAGGAATTGGGAGCAGAGATGTACAAAGTAGCTAAGGGAACAATTCATTTCTTGCATCCATCTAACTATCCATCCATCAGCAGTGTTGCTATAGCCATGTTGGTCCCAGGATATTAACAAGCCAGACCTGAAGAAGAGCTCTGTGTAAGCTCAATAGCTTGTCTCTTTCACCAACAGAAGTTGGTGCAATACAAGATATTACCTCACTCCCTTTGTCTCTTTCTCTCACTAATGTTCCTGTTGCAGGGTGGTCACCCGCTCTTGCTCTGAAGGGCTGAAAAGCCAGCGCTTGGAGAGGGCTGGGGCTGTGGGCTAGAAGCTGGGCTGATTGGGGGAAGTAGCCACAGCTGGGCCACACCCCAATCAGGGCCCAGCTGGCCCTTATAAAGGCTGGAAGCCAGAAGATCAGGCAGAGTGTCTCTCTCTAGAGAGAAAGAGAGAGGCAGGCCGGCCGGGCTGTGGGGGAACGCACCTGGGGGACCTAGAGTGAGGCAGGGCTGGGGAAAGGCCTCAGGAGCTGGGAAGCCCTAGGCCAGCAACTCCCCAGGCTGCAGGGCCTGGTCCGAGGCCCATATAGGTATTGGGGTTGCAGAGGGGCAGCCTGAGGGTGGGTAAAGGCAGCCAGTCCAAAACCCTTGTTGCCTGTGATGATTGGCTTTTACACTGAAGTCCGGCGCAGGGGCTAGATGGTGACTGGCAGTAGCCATGACTGAGGCGATGTGGGGATAGTGGGTGAGAGTTCCCTGGGGTGGGGTGACCCAAGGGGGCAGCACCCAAGACAAGGGCACCAGGTCCTGGGAGGGACCGGGGGCCAGTGGTAAGCGGTTCACCAGTCTGCGGAGGGCACTCTGGGCTGGAAATCGAGCTAATTCCCAAGGACAACCAGCAGGAGGTGCCACCGGGTGAGTCCAAATGCTTACAGTTCCCCAATACCACAATGTCTGAAATTTGCCCCTAATATTCTACTGCAACTTGCACATTATGTTTACTCCCCCTTGTGTGTTTCAGGTTTGCCTCCATCACAGAAAGATGTCTTCTTATGGACAGTTGGTCAGTCCCTGATGTGCCACACCTTGGGAGGTGACATGCCCACAGCCAGGTGCTAATATCTGCAGCCAGCCTTGTGTCACATCATGTGAAGATTCAAGAGTGGTGGTGTATGCACCACGGGTTGTTGTGACATTCCCAGGATCCATCCTTAGCACTTGCCCTCAGAGAAGCATAATTGGATCTGAAGGGGCTTATTTGGATCTAGAGGGTCATATGGTGCCAGGGCTCCCTATGGCATCGGGGGCTCACATGGTTATGAAGTCTCACCTGGTGCTGGGGGCTCATATGGCCATGGGGGTTCATACAGTGCCGACAGCTCATATGGTGCCAGGGGCCCATATGGTGCTGGAAGATTTCTTGTTTTGGGGGGTTCATATGGTTCCAGGGGCTCATAAAGTCACTGTAGGTCCTACACTTCCAGACTGTCTCCTTTAGGCACTGGAAACTCATGACCTTATTCTTCCTGAAGAACTAGTATGTCTCACAACAAAAACTGTGGCCCATATTAAATTCAGCATACGTAGGCTATCTACAGAACAAAAAACAACCAGGAAATGAAAACAAGACACAGATTCCTAGAGGATTTTACGGGCATGACTTTCAGAAGTGCTGAGCTCCCACAACTCCAGCTGAAGTCAATGGGAATGGTGAGTGCTCAACACCTTTGGAAAAACAGGCCCATTTATATCTTAAGTTAGGCTTTCCCTTAGAATGATCCAATGGTTCCCCCACTTAGTCTCATGCTCCATATTGTGCTTTGCTGTATTTAATGTTGACTGGAGTAAAGCAAGTAACTAGAAATGGTGGAAAACAGGACTTGATTGTCAAACTCTGCAACTGCAACAAAGAAAGACATTTCACACCAGATGTTATCACATTCGAGCAGCTGATTGGTTGTAGCCCTTCTTGAAACCCTGGGAATATATTCTTTATATTCTGCATTATTTTGTTCTGCAGCTGTACACTCCACTTCTCATTCACATTAAAGATTTGCTGCGTCAAAATATTGGCTCCTGGTTTTCCTTTCTCCTCCCTTTTTTTTATTTATGCACCACTACGAATTAAATTCATACCTATGGAGTGGGCCAGAGCGAGCTCTATGCACTATTTAGACCCTACTCGAAACATGAAGTAAAAGAAGAATCAGGACCTTTAAATAGTCAGTAGCACAGCGTGGGCCCAATGCACAGAGATTGATTTCACCCTTGTTATACGTATTTCAGAACTCCTGCTACTGAGTAACAGTTCCCTTCCTGGAGAGGTGAAGCTCCAGTCAAAAGAAAGAAAATGAAAAATAAATAAGTTGCTTTCACCTGGGATATATTTCTTTGCTTCCAATATTTTTTATGCTTGCTGCTGAGAAATAATCTCGCCCATTCCCCCCCCCGCAACCCCCCAAGAGCACTTTGAATTGTTGTCTATATACAGAAATATTGCTGCTCTCTTCTCCTCCTCCTCCTCCTCCTCCAGGGGGCGTCTACATGTGTGCCAGTTTTGCTTCCTTGGCTTAACATGCCTGTTACCTTATGGATCCAGAGTGATGATATAACAACTTTTTAATTATTAGGTTTCGAAGCTGGATCACGGTGCCCTGCCCTACCTAGATGGCCATGCTTGATTTAGAGACTTCAAGTGATGGAGAATCCACCAATCCCTAAGCTTGCTGTTTCAATGATTAATTCACCTTAACATTAAATATTTGTCCCTTTTTTTTCTACTCTGCACGTGTCTAGCTCTGAATGTGTCTAGTTCCAGCCACTGGATCTCATTATTCCTTTTCCTGCTAGTATATAGACATGTCTACTATCAGAAATCTCTTCCCCGTGTACGTACGTGTAGGCTGTGATGAATTCATCTCTTAACCTGCTCTTGAATAAATGAAATAAATGGAGCTTTTCTACGTCTCACTGTCAGGCATGTTTTCCTGACTTCATATCGTCCATTTCTCTTTTCGGAGCCTCTTCAATTTTAAAACATAATTTTTGAAGCAAGTCCAAGAAATCTGGATCAGTCTTTGCAACATGCCACCTCTTCCCATTTGCGTTACTACATCCCTTGCCATATTGACCAGGCAGTCTGCTGGTCAGGCCAAAGGATGACCCATGCTCATGTACGCTTTCTGGGCTCGTTTCCTTGTTTAATTTGTGTATAGTTTTTTTGCAACCTGCATGCCGTACATTATCCCTAGGATATCAGATGCCTTTGTGGGAATTCCCTGAGCAATAACACTTATTGGGGACGTTGTGAGGTTTCCTCACTACAAATGACTTCAAAGCACTTCACAAACCGTCATTAAGATTTTATAAAAACAAAAGGTTGTGGTGTTATAATAGCAGCAATATGTTTGTGGAATTAAACGACCCCATGCTGAGTAACTGTCGCTTTCAAATATGCTTCCAAGGGCATCCATGCCGTTATCCCAGCCAGGCAACGATTAATCACACTGGAATTCAGGATGATTTGTTTTTGATTAAATTGATTATTTTTAAAATGAAAACAAATAGCTACATTTTAAAATTTAAGGGCCAAATTCTCATGGGTCCATCGAGTTCAGTGACACTGTACACCATCTGAGGATCTGGCTCTATGGTCCAATCAATCCCTTCCTAAGACACTCCCTATTGTCCATGTCTTGTTTTACCTTCTGCGTGTTGTAAAGTTATTGTCTATTTAGGCATTCCTGTACATTTTTTTCAGCCTTCATCTCTGCCTCCAGTTTGAGGTGCCTGAGGATTTTAGTATGAAGCTGGAAGAATTGAAAACCAACATTTTCAAAAGTGACTCGTAATTTTGGGTGCCCCGGTTGAGACACCTGATGGGGCCTGGATTTCACAGGGCAGATGCTCAGTCCTTGGAGAATACCAGGGTCTATCACAGTGTCTCAAACACTGTTAAAAAATATCTACCTGGAGTTTAACCACACGTGCTGTGTGTGATCTGAGGTAAATCAATAATCTCTCCCCTCTTCAGTCTCCCCCTATGTTAATGTTGCTAGTTTGCTAACTCTTGGGTATTATCAATTTATTCATACTAGGTTCCCCATACTCCCTGGCTCGTCCAGAGTTGTCACAATTGTGCCCCACCCTGGCCTGGTTTTCGCTCCGTGCTGTGACGCTGGAACAGCCTTACAGACAATAATTCATGTGATGGATGGGTGCCCCATTTGACATCCGGGAGACGGTCTCCACCGCCTTGATACAAAGGTGATCCTCTGGTTTTGGAACCTGGACATTGAGATCTAACATCTGCATATGAGAGGAGGAGGTTTCCCATCGCCTGTTTATCCAAAGTATCAACACGTTTCCCAGGTAAATTGCTCTGAAGCAGCAAGTGCTGGCCACTGTTGCAGACAGGATATAACACTAAATCAAACTGGCACTTCCTAGGTCCCTAGATCTGCATAGCGAGGTCCATAGTCACCCCCCCTTGACCAAGAAAGCTTTGTCTCTATTGCTCCTGTTACTCTTCCTGGGCTTTCTCAGGTGGACCAGAGCTGTCTTGTTACTGACAAATGAGAGCTGACAATTTGTTTGTCTTTCAACATTCACGTCTGAAGTACGGCTGTCCACAGTGACGTCAGATGGGGCGAAGCTGACGGTGTATGCTATACTCGACCTCAAATTAGTGAATGCCTCATATCAAACTCAGGGTATATCTACACCGAAAAGGCTACAGTCCTGCATCTGTAACACTTCTGCTACAGCGACGGGGGGCGGGGGGCAGCTGGGGTTTGGAACGGCAGCCCGTGGAGATGGACCCAGGGTAGCTGTGCTCTGGCTCTCTAAAAAGAGAAGTGAGCACACTGTGGCACGGGCTTCAGTGCCAGGTGCAGAAGTGATATGTACCCGGGGAGGTCAGCCGGGCTGGGGCGGCCCGTATGAAGCTGACACCATTGCATCCTCCCTTCTATTTTTGTTGAACTAGCCAGAGTAAAGCTATCATGAATACAGCTACTCATGTGTCTATATGAGCTGCCATTCACACTCCCTGTCGCAATGCAGAGGTACCCTTAATCTTTGCTGGCAGGTAAATTCATTCATTGTTTGATGCGGGAGGGTGAGTAGGGAGGGATTCATACGGAGCTGGGACTTACAGACTCATCAGAAGAGAGAACCTGGACTCTGGCCTAGTAGTGACGCTAGCTCTCACTCTGGGAAAGGGGCATGGTTTGGGACAAGCCACATATCCAGAGCTGGGCGTACCATTATGACCTTGGCCTCTGCCATTCAGGGCAAAGGGTGGTTCCTGCTCTGGCTGAGCAGTTTCTGACAACCTTTCACCACAAAGATTACATTCATTCCGCTCCTTAATTTGTTGATATTCTTGTGGGCTGTCTGTTTAATTAAATTGTAGCCTTTCTAACATCCATTATCCCTAGAGGGGAGGTGCCATTGTAGGAATCAGTCATTTGAGTTGTCTGGAGGCTTCCACAGATCAAAGGATTTCACAAACACTGATTCCTGATTACACATGGAAATTGCTGCATTATTATTATATTAACAGCATAGTTAGATGCTCCACTATGCAGTATTTGCATCAGTTTTAAACAATGCTTGTCACGCACGACATTCCCCAAACTAGGTCATATATATTCTCAGTGTTTGAGGTGTTTTGATTTTCATTGAAAAATAACTTGGCTTTTGTGGTCATAGACGTTGCTTTTTGAAGATAGCTCTCCAGCCGATGTAGAGCAACGCTCTCGATTCCACATACGTAGTCAAATGGTCTTGAAAATAGCTACGCCAGTTGAGAGGTCAGAGCAGAGTTAATAATCCAGTCTGTGTTCATTTGGTTTAGGGGTTCCCAAGATACAGCTCCATCCCTCTAAGTGATCACATTTAAAATTTGCATGTTCTTTTAACATATTTTTGACCACAGCTAGGCGAGTATCATCATAAATCATCTTATCTACAGTATGCCACCAAGATCCACCTTCCAAAGCTGAGAATTCAAAGGGTATTAAATGTTCTGTCTGGATCTATATAAGAGGATGCAAGCAACTTGGAGCAAGAAAAACTAGCACACACACAGAAGTGCCCAAAATTCACACACCCCCTCCTATACAAACAGAACTTTGCCCCATATGAGCAACTTCAGATCATATGACTTCATCCTTCCTGAGCAGGTGGAGAACAGCATGCAGAATGCAGATGGGAAGTATGGAGCAAAATTGAAGTCCTTGCCTTGATTCAGAGGAAGTGAGCTAAGACTGCCCTAAACTCAACCATTTTTCCTAGTGACAATAACCCCCCAAAGACTCTCACCCTTTTACCCAGGCCCTAAGGAATCCCTGTTCCATTCAGGCACCCTAACTGAGCCAGGTGACACACTGTGATGTGTGCCTATGCACTTCTAGGACTTTCCAGAAAAGTTAGAACAACATATGTGACAGGGATGGTGCATGGCAGTGTGTGGATGCCAGTGCAGATGTACAGTGCTGGTGGGTACTGGGAATATGCAAGGGGTTGGTTAGGATGGCATAAAATATTCTTGTATTCCCTTTTCTCCTTAGTGGAATGGCAGGCTTTGCAGGTGACAGAGACCTGTGCTAACCACCTGCAAGTTCTCCCCAGATCTATATTGCCAGATATAGCATACCAAGGGATAGTGAGACTGTGTGATTGGATTGATGACATGGAGATATGCTGAGCAAAGAGAACTCTTCCATATTCACAGTGCATATCGCTATGGCCGTACGGGTGGAGTTAAGGTTGTGGGGGCATGACGTAATAGAAGTCTACATTTAATCATAGAACATCAGGGACCTCAGGAGGTCATCTAGTCCAACCCCCTGCTCAAAGCAGGACCAATCCCCAATTTTTGCCCCAGATCGCTAAAGGGCCCCCTCAAGGATTGAACTCACAACCCTGTGTTTAGCAGGCCAATGCTCAAACTGCTGAGCTATCCCTCCCCCTAGTTACTCTGCACATTATGGAAGGTCATGCAGAAGCGCGAGGCAACCTTAACTCTACAGTAATGATGGTTTTTTTGGCAGTGAGCTCTCTTTTATTTTGTCAAACCTGGGTCTCGAGCTTGCAAAGAGTTACACCGGTGATTGACTCCAATCATGGTCTCACTGAGTTCAAAGAGACAGCTCACATGCTTATATTAAGCATGCTTAAAAGTCTTTGTAGGAACAGAGCCTTAGAATTCCTTTTCTTGTGAGTAATTAAACAAGACCAAAAGCTTAGAACTTATTAATGGATGGTGGGTAGATCAGAAAAAAATTCACAATTGAATATTTTTCTGAAGGAAAGAAGCACTCACCCACATGTGGAGATTTTTTTTTTAAAGGCAAAATAAATATTCAGTGATTACTGGAGGGTAATTCTTTCTGAACCCCAAGAAAATATTATTTGGAGAAGGGACACATTTTCAAGTTGAATGACATTTACTTCTTTAATTTCTATATTTTTATTACTTTGTAGCTAGAAGATGGTGTAACTACACCTCTCTAGGAAGGGGAATTGCTACTCAATAGCGTGAGTCACAAAACACGTGCAACAAGGGTAAAATTCACCACTGTAGAGAGGGCCTGCACAATGCTATTGGCCATGTAAGGGACCTCATTCTCTGTCAATTTCAGGTGTTCAGTGGGATTTAAGTAGTGTATAGGCCTAGCGCTCGCCCTCTCCACAAGACTGAATGTCACCCAGAGTCGTTTATAAATACAAAACTGAGGAGAAGGGAAAACCAGAAGAATGATATAATGATGAAGGATAATTTTTAATGCATGTGAGAACTGGAGTGTGCAATGGCAGAATGAAATAATTCAGGTTATAAAGAACATATTGCCAGGGTGTCACTGACTACAACCAAAGTACCTGCTCCTATGTGATGCGTGTCACCCAAGAAGTTCTTTTTTCCCTCTGTGATGCAGCTGTAGGGTTTGTAAATTAAGTCCCATTTTCAACCATTTTCAATTAGCTGTTGTACCTGAGTCATTGCCAAATAGGGCAAAGCACCATGTAAGCAGAGGTCTAAGCTGTGAAACTATTCGAGGAACTAGCCACACATCTAAGGTAACATAACACAAGAAAGATGTGTTTGCACCTGATTCATAAGGGCTCAGCCCTCGTAACAACCATTGGCTTCAGTTCAGTGTCTAATGCCTGGCTACGTCTCTGCTCCCATTTCCTTCTCCTTGTCATCTCCCTCTTAACCTCCCAACTCGTTTCATTCTTTTTGTCCTCCTCTCTCAGACACGAAGGAATTCCAGCTTTTCTTTGTTTCCAACCCGTGAAAAGCTTCTCATCTGTACAGTCTTCATTGAGGTCCTTGTGTAGAGATTTCCACTGCTTTGCACTTTTCATAATTCCCGTTCCTTCTTTTCCCTTGTCCTCCTTCCCCAGGTTCTTGAGTCTGCTCTCCTGCAATTACCACCCCTTCTTTTTTTACAGCTTCAGATATAGTGCAAAATGCTGCTTCCATTTACATGGCTACTTCCTTTTTCACTGCTCTGTGCAATCATAAACCCTTGAAACAACCATGCGAAGTAGGAAATTATAATCCCTAGTTTATAGAACTGACAACTGAGCCACAGAGGCTCACTTATTTTCAGAGGAACACTTGGGTGAGTCAATGGACACGCTGGGACTAGAACTCAGACACGCCTAATTGTTGATAGTTTTATTTTTCATCATATGAGTTTCAGATGCTGCAGCTGAGATTGGGGCCCCATTGTGGGGGTGGCTGTTCAGACAAACAACCAGACGTGGGTAGGCAGATTGCTGTCCTTTGACATATGGGAATGGATGCTTAGAATGAGTCAGGGCCAGCTTTTCCAGACAGCGAAGCATATAGGCCGTGGCTGATCTCTTTTGAAAATCTGGCCTGAGATGACTTGCCCAAGATCACACATGAAATCTGAGGCAGAGCCAGAAATTGAATGCAGAATTCCTGAGTCTTAATCCAGTGCTTCAACCACAAACCCATTCATCCTCTCCAGGGGCCCTTTCCCTTGGTCAATTCACTATGCTACATTGTACGGTCGATTATTCTCTTTTCCACTCTGCGTCCTGCAGTTCCCTAGAATCCTACTGAAAAAGCCAACAGAAGGATGAAGCTTCATGATGAAGGATGGGTTAAAAATAGTGAATGTAACAAGTAAACACGGTAAAGAATACCTTCAAGACTGATGCACGGCATTTTCAAACCAGTTTAGACAATTATAGCACAGAATAGGGTGGAGACATTACACCAGTCCCCTCATTAAAATGTAATCTTATTAAGAGTAAGGATCTCATTAAAAATTAAATCCAATCTAGCATCAAAGTGCAGCACTTTGGTTTCTCAAATTTGTGAGGCAGTAATACACGTTAATGAATGAACAGATCATTTTCTTATGTCAAAAGGGCGAGATTCTCGGATGATGTCTGTCATCACAGGTCCCTTTACTTCGATGGAGCTATGGCAGTTTACACAAATTGATTATCTGGTTCTAAAATGGCTGAATGCATGCATAAAAATATACAAATTAACATACTGCATCAGATCAATTTCCATCCATTACAGGAGCCTGTCTCTTAGAGTGTCCAGCACCAGATGCTTTAGAGGAAAGTATAATCACCTTGAACGTTATTGGTGTATTTTATGTTGCATAAAATGCCTATATGGGCAGTTTCTTCCTACTCCCAAGGTAGAAGTTAGCTGAGCTTTGAAAACTGAGGAAAACACAAAGTTGAAAACAGCATTAAAGTGACACTTCAATCGGTCTATGTGAAAGGTGATTTTCCTAGTTCGATGGAAATAACAAGGTCAGATTGCCAGCTGGTGTTAGTTGCTTTGTCTCCAGTAAAGTCAGCAGAGGATCTACATCCTTGCATTAGCCTTCTGGTTTTCCTTTCTCCTGCGTACTTTGTCTACAAATCACTGAGGGTGAAATAAATCCCTGGGCAGGAATCCCTGGCCCAGCACATGACACAAGCCCCTCTCAAGAGCTGAAGCAGAGGAGGATCAGGCTCGCTCCTTAACATGGTCAATGCATTGTGCAGGCCCTCTGCACCTAAAGAGGACATTCGGCATCTAAACCACTTTGTAGCTCTGGCCCCATGGGACCAGCTCTGGGTGATCTGAATGGCATCTCTGGCCGGGTAGCCATTTTGACTTTGGAGTCTGTGATCCCTGGCAGAAGGCGACTCACGCTCAGGCTGAGCAGCTGCAGAACCTTTTGCGGCAAAGGCAAAGTTTATTTCCCGGTTTCTTTTATTGCCATCATCGCTGTCTGTTAATTAAATAAAGTTGCTGCCTTTGTGTGCGTAATCATCTCTAGATTATGAGGAGTCATTGGGAGGCACCCCAGGGCGCTGACAGACAACTGGGAAGTTCTAAGGCTTCCTCGGAACTAGGGATTTCAAAGCGCTTCGCAAACACTCACTAACACATCACCTGTGAAAAGTGCTGTGTCAATATCATTATAATACTATGTTACTGGTGTTGGACGGCCCAATATTGAGTAATGGTATCGCTTTAAAATAGGCATGTCCAGGCCGTTCATCTCATTCCCCTAAATAGGTCATGAATCGTGGGGTTGGAATTTGGGGTTATATGATGTTCGTTACAAAGTAGCTTTGCTTTTGGTTTCACAATTTCTAAAGTTTATGAGATAGACCAGTGGTGGGTAATCTGCTGGCGGGCCATGAGACATGTAGCTGATGTTGACCATCCGCAGGCACAGCCCCCCGCAGCTCCCATTGGCCGGGAACAGCGAACTGTGGCCACTGGGAGCTGCGGGCGGCCATGCCTGCGGATGGTCAATGTAAACAAACTGTCTCGCGGCCCACCTGATGGGCCGTGTGTGGTCCGTGGGCCGCAGGTTGCCCACTACCGAGACAGACCCTTCAATGGTGTAAATTGGCAAGGATCCGTCGGCATCAGTAATGTGACAATGATTTACACCAGCTGAGACTCTGGCTCTATGTTGCACATCTGACTCTAGGCCATTCCAGGTCTATCACTGACCTTTTATTCTTCATTATAACTCTTACAAGTCTAAAAATTTATTTAGCAAGCTGCTTGTCCTCCAATTAAGATTCCTTTGTTGTCGCCAGTGACCCTCAGGGTTTCACACTGATAGGTAAAGGAAGGGAGAGCATGGATGTCAGGAACCCTTACACCAAACGACCTCAAATTTGATTGAATAGCTCTCATCTTATGTATCAATTTTTAAGACAACCTAAGTATGTATGTGGAATGTAGAGCTCTCTGAAAAATCTGGCCTTGAAGCGAAAGTTCTCCTCAACCGAACTTTACGAATCGCCATCACTGCTCCATAATACACTTTCTCCTGGAATATTTGTGTGCATAGATGATGAATACAGGCTAAAACTGAACCATAACTCTGGCTGGGGAAAGGCCTGTGCTAGACAATACTGTCTACACTCACCAGCAAACCTCTGAAAGGAGCTTGTTTGCATCACATCAGTGCAAATGGAATTTGGCAGACAGTAGAAATATGCACACCAGAGACAGTTGGAAATCTGCCAAGGACAGGACATGAATTCCTCATTCCTGAGTGTATTTTGGTTCAAGATATAGTGCCTTTCATGCTAAGCCACCAAATGGCTGTGATATTAGATGTCCTTTTCTGCATACTTGGTCACCATATTACAGTGAACAAACACCAGGTACACCTCTCTCCCGGTTCATAGACATATCACATTTTCTGCCTTGCACAGCAAATACATGCCAAGTCATTGAGAGGGACAGGCCCACTAATAATTTTTGACATACTGATTCCCTGATATGGAAATGGGAGCCAGACACTAGCTAAGGTCAAGTCCAATCAGGTAATTTCAGGTTCATGGAGATCAATGCCAGAGTTTCAACCATGTAACCAGGATAAATCAGGCGGGATGGTATCTCTGGTCGGGAAGCCATTTTGACCTTGATCATAGTCAGGACAAAGGGTGGCTTATGCTTAGTCTGAATGGGCTTCAGAACCCTCTCCTGCAACGTGTTCCCTCCTTAATATGTTTACTTTCTTGTTCATTAATTTAATGGAGTTGCTGCCATTGTATCAATAATTACATCTAGATGATGGTGGGACATTTCAGGGATTCCCCAGGCTGTAATAATCATCTGGGAAGTTCTAAGGTTTTCCAGAATGAAGACTTTCAAAGCACTTCAGAAACACTCATTAATGTGTTACACCTACAGAGCGCTGTGTTTAATTGTAATACTATGTTACTGGCATTAGACACCCCAATATTGAGTAATGGTGTTAATTTAAAATAGGTGTGTCCAAGACACTGATGCTCTTCCCCTAAACAGGTCATAATTGCAATTTGAGACTATTTGAAGTTCATTAAATGTGGTTTCACCTTTGTTTTCATAAAGCTTCATTTTTAAAATTGATGGGTCAGATCCTGAGGTGGTTTAAATTGGCACCACTCCATCGACTTCAATCACACTATGCTGATTTACATCCGTTGAGAATGTAGCCATTTACTTCCAGTCATATCTCTCTGCAACATTCAGACTGTATCATTGGCTTGATTTCCTGTATTCTGTGTTGTAAAAGGATGGTCTCTTTCTTGTATGGAATGTGAGCAGATTTATTTAGCAGGCTGCGTGTTGCCTACTTAAAATTCCCTTGACCTTCAGTCCTTTAGGGACGTGTTGTCTGCCACCTCCCGCAGCTCCCATTGGCTGGGAACGGTGAACCACGGCCACTGGGCGCTGCGGGCGGCCGTGACTATGGATAGTCAATGAAAACAAACTGTCTCGCAGCCTACCAGCAGATTACCCTGATGGGTCACAGGTTGCCCACCACTGCCCTAAACCAAAACACAGATTCATGGGGAGAAGGGCAGTGACCAACTGAGCTGGGTTTGCTTAGGTTTTCCCTGAACAGCTGTCAGAACCTCTTTGAACCTCCTGACCAATCACAGCCCATCGGGCCATGCACGCCTCCATCTCCCTTAGCCTGCATGGAGGGAGGAACAAAGGGACATTCAGTCTCTCCTCCTGCTTCAACAAAGTTTTCCCTCCCACCTACTTCAGGCTCTGGAGGGTTGGGTTTACGGCTAGCAGTTGGGTCTTATGCTTGGGAGATTGTGTTGGAATATACGCATAGGGAGCTCTCTGCTGCCATGTGCTGGTGAGCCAGGAGAAATGACTGAATGGGCCAGGGCTCATTTGCATTTCAGTTGTGTGACGAGTCTGGGGCATTTTGATTAAAATAAGGTTAAGTTTAGAGTTTGGGGATAGTAAAATGTTATCATTCTTGTCGGGAAATGACAGGGCAAGAAAACTGCACCCAGTGTGCCTGAAGTGAGGGGTCACCCTGACTGTGACCCTACTTTGGCCTGGCTGGGTAGCAGTAGTGGTGCCTGGAAAAAATGTAAGCGTGTAAAGAGGCAGTGGAAGGAGGTCCCTGTCTTCTGCTGAGAATGCCTCACTCATAGTAAGGATTCTGTTAAGAGGCCTATACGCAACCAATTCCTCTTTGAAGGCTCCACGCAGAGCCAGCTTCAAGAGGATAGAAGGGGATGAACAGAGCTAACATGAGGCAGATGACAGCACTGAGGTGGCTTGGACGGAAGGTGAAGAGAAAAGCAACATACCTGAGGGACTTCAGTGCAGGCTGCCATGTGGAACAATCAAAGCTGAAATCAATTCAGCTGGGTCAGGAGGAGCCCCCAGAGTAGCTTAGGCATCACTTCCCTTGGAGACTTGAGACAGACCTACCAGAATTCATGGACTCCTCTAACTTTGGACAACAAAAACTAGGGAGGAGGGAAGCAGCTAGAAAGGATTACCCACTCACAGTTGTAAGTGAAGGACTGAGGTTGGGCCTATTGCTAAGAAAACCTGCTGCAGGAGAGTATCTCACCTAATAGCTGTTGTTAATTTATTAATTGCTGGCTTTCCCAAGGTTATTCTGTTGGGCCCCGCAAATAATTTTTTTTTGTTTTAATCCCCTGGACTCAGAGTGGGGAAGTAGTGCCTATCTAGGGTGCCCACTACCCAGGCTGGTATATACAGTCTCCCAGCTTTCTGAGTGAGGGGCATGAGCCAATGTTATTTAAGTTTTCAGAAGGAACCCCAAGAAAATTGAACCCGGAGCTTTTTTGGTTGCTGACAATAGGTGGCAGAAGCGTTCCATTTCTGCTGAATGTGTATCCTGGTGGTGGTGATGGTAATTAACCACTTGCTTCATTTACTGTTGGGGTCAAGCCAGAATCGTGTCTGGATTGGAGCTGGGCAAAGAAGGGGTTTTTTTATTTTGCTGGAAATTCTGAAAAATCCAAAAGATAAAATAAAAATGTTGGCGGTCGAACCAAAAATGAATTTTTTTCAACTTTTTGGCAAATAAAAAAAAGGGAGTCTGGTCTAACAAACTGTTTAGTTTGACCTGAAATTGAACTTTCACTTAGGTTTTAAGGCAGTGCCTCAATTTGAGGTTAGTGCTCTTCCCATCCCTGGTTGCCACGACGTTCCCTGGACAACCGAAACCTCTTTCCCTCAGAAAAGTAAAGTCGAATCCTTAGTAACATCTGCAATAAGCAGCTCATGTAGTTCTGGAGGCTCATTCAGTTTCTTGGGTTCCTACAGTTCTGGGAGCTCAGACAGTTTCACATTGCCAGCATCAGACAGAGGATGCTCTTTCACTTCTGGGTGATCCCATAGATCCCACTCCTGTTAAAACCAGCAGAAATACCCACAGAATTAGGAACAACCAGGAAATGGAAAGCAAGATACAGATTCATGGAGGAGTTTATGGGCAATGGGCTTTAGAAATGTTGAGTGCCCAAAACTCCACCTGAACCCAGTATGTGCTCAGCACCTCTGAAAATCAGGCTCTTTAAATTAGATTCTGTTGCTTCCTAGGTTACTCCTGTCCTTATAGTCAACTTTGTCCTAATTGCCATTTATCCGGTAAAACAAATAACTTAAAAGGGTTAAAAACCTGACTTGATTGTCAACTTCTACAGCTGCAACAGAGAAAGAAGAACCTTGTACGTGAAAAGCATCTCCTTGGAGTGGATGGTTGTTTGTAGCCTTTACTGAAACCCTGGAAATGTTTTCCCTGTGCTCTGCAGTCCCTTCACCCTTTCAATGCATGTTTCAGTATTAACATTATTAATTAGCAATTCTTCTTCCTGGAGAGATGTATTTATAGCATCTTTCATCTCTTTTAGCTAACCTTTAATGGTGTTTGCATGCTACTCTTAGAAAAAAATCTATTATTTTTAAATTGAATTGTGACTGATACCTCATTAATAAACTATAAACATTTGTCTTCTTTGATCCCCACAACAAAGAATTCCGTAGTATTAGGTGTGACCATTTATAGCTCCTGTTTGGACTGGCCACTAGGGGGCACAGAGCAAAAAGGTAAGAGTCCGTGTGAAATGGAAATAAAAGTCTTGCATTTATCCTGATCCCAGTATCCTGGATCTCCGTAATCTCTAGATATTCCTACAAAGACTTACTCTAAACATAGGAGTTTTGGCATTTGAACTCCATGAGACCGCTCCCACCATTAAAGTTAAACACCTGTATAAATCTTTACCAGATCAAGACCCAAGTTACTACAAGTAAGGGGAGAATCACTGCCAAAAATCTTCATTAACGCAGTTACAGTTGCTTAGTACTGCCTCATAACTTCCCAGAATGCAGAGGGCAGCTAAACAGATCCAGCTAATACCTAGGAAATAAGGAGCTAAGGAGTTATCGCCCACCCAACATGCCCATCCAACCGTGATGTTCCTGCTATGGAAGCAGCAATAGGCACTATGAATCTGGAATTGTTCTATGCCCTCAGCACAGCTCCACTTTATCAATCCAATCACACAGTTGCACCCTGCCTCATCATGCCACGTTTAACATTATTAATCTGGGGCGAGCGTGCAAAGCCCTCGCTGTCACCTCCCAAGAATGATGTCGTGAAGAAGAGAAATATAAGAGTACTTCACCCTGCCCTGCTGCCGGCCCCTGGCTTATTGCCACCAGAACTCCACCCCGGCCCTCACATCCACACCCTGATGTGTACCCTGCCTGTCCCGTGTGCTGCACTGGCACCCCAGTGCGTCGGTCCTGTGATACACACCACTCTGCGTCTTCTGGCTTAGTCCGGATTGGCTGAAGGTGAGGTCCCCGAATGATTCCTTAGGACAAGGGCGATAAATACACCGCCTTTGGGGGTTTGTCTGGATGAAGAAAACTGCCTGAATTTTGCTCAGGCTTAGCTAGGTTGTGTTAGAGAAGCCTCACCTAAACTCAGCCATGTTCCAAGACTTCGGAGTATGACCCATACTTCTCTTCTCTCTGTCCACTAAGTCATTAAGCCACTGTGTCATTAAGGACACAGGCCCAGGTGCTCTCACAGGGATTCAGTGAGGCCTTGCTAACTGGAAGAGATTGCCTGGAGTTCACCCCTCTTGACAGCGTTCATCCTTACTATGGGGGGGGAGGGGGGGCTTTTTGCAAGCTGCCTATGTAGACCTGGCATGGCTGGCTGGTGCATCCGTCTGGGGAGCCGTTTTGACAGTGGGATGTACCAGTCAAGACAACAGCTGGCTTGTGCTCAGGCTAAGCATCTTCAGAACCCATTGTGGCAAAGACCATCTCCCTCCTTTATTTGTTTGCATACTTGTCGTTTGTTCATTAAGTAAAGTTGCCACCTGCATGACACAAATTCTCCTTACATTTTGCGGTGCGTTTGCAAGGGTGCCCCAGGCAATAACACTCATGAGGAATGTTCTTAGACTTCCTCAGAACAAAGAATGTCAAAAGTGCTTCCCCAGCGTTAATGGCTTACACGTGCAAAGCGTTGTACTATTACAATATTAATAATATGCTCCTGGAGGTAGATGCCCCAAGCAGTGAGTAAGAGTTTCACTTTAAAACATGAATGTTAAGGTCACTCTTGTCATTCCTGTAAATCAGGTCCCTTACAACCTCAGAATTCAGGATTATTTTATTCTTTTTAAAGTACATTTGAATTTGTTCCAATAAAAAAATTGCCTTTGAAGATTTATGGGCCAGATCCTTGGGTGGTGGAATTATCATGAACCCATCAACATCAGTGATACTGTGCTGGTTTACACCAGCTGAAAATCTGGCCCTAGATTTCAAAAAAATAGATTCCTAGGTCATGCCAGTTCTATTGGGGATCCCTTTTTCTCTCCATTGTGCTGTAAAAGGATGCTCTGTCTCTTTCAATATGACTGCAGCTTTCTTTTCACTCTAGCCCTGCCGCTATCTTGAGACTTTTGAGTCTTTCAGGACGAAGCTTGAAGAATTGAAGACAGGATTTTCAAAAGCGACTAGTGATTTTTCACACCCTATTTGAGACGCCTTATGCTTCATATTGTCTTTTGTTCCTCCGACATCCCTGATTACAGGAAGCGCTGCTTGAGGTGTGTTTAATAGTTTAAAAACCATTCCATTGATGATGGATGGACTTTCCCAACGAGGATGGTCTTGTGTCCTGTCCTAAAGGTGTTCAGACTCTAGATCAGTCTAACTTCCATGCAGACCTTCTTTCTGCATCTCCCTGTCTCATCAGAGGCTGAGCTGTTATCAGTTCCAAAGCTCTGTGTTTAGCTTTCCTGCCTCCCTGGGAGTCACCAGCAAGGCAGAGGTAAAACGTCAAAGGACACGACACCTCCCTTGACTAGCTATCGGGTTTATCTGAATCCATTGTCTTCTTTCCAGACCCGTGCAGCCAGGAATTAAAGTCCGAAGGCACAAAAGGGAGAGCGGTGACTCAGTCTCAGTTTTGGCACCACTGCAGTGCACAGAACTCTTGCCTACCCCCTGTAGGCACCAAAATTAACTTGGTGCCTAAATTTTCAGTGTAAACACTCCCTAGGCAACTCTGTTTCTCATGCTGGAGCAGTTGTGGTGCCCACCTTTATGAGTTTTAGACCGGTGGTTAGAGCACTTACCTGGGATGTGGAAGAACGAGGTTCAATTCCCCCCTCAGGCCATGCAGGGAGGGGAAAGGATTTGAACAAGGGTCTCCCACCACTCAGGAGAGTGCTCGCACCCCTGAGCTATAGGATATTCTGATGGGGACTCCCTCTGTCCTCCTGTTGAAGCTGTTCCACTATGGATTAAATAATAAGTGATCGGAGCAGGGGGCTTGGACCCAGGGTCTCCCACCTCCCAGGTGGGCCTCTGATTTCACTTGACAGTGCCATTCTGATCATGCTTCCCTGAGGGCAAGTACTGAGAACTGGGCCCCGGGAATGTCACAACCACTAGTGGTGCATAGCCCACAACTCTTGAGTCTCCGCCCGATCTAAACTATGGCTCATTGCAGACGTTAGCAACTGGCTGCTGGCATGTCCCCTCACAAGGTGGGTAGCATCGGGACCTGGCCGGGTCTCCATAGAAAGACATATTTCTGTGATGAACATAAACATGAAACACACAAGGACTCCTCATTATCTGTGCAGAGTAGAGTAAGCATAAGGCAGGCCTTCCAATGGGACAGAGGCCCAATGCTCAGGTATTGTGTCAATGGGGGGCCACGCCAGACAGATAACTAAAGAGAAGGCAATGATTACTTGGTCCTCTCGTTCCCAGCCATATCTCTGCTCCCCTTTATATCTTCTGGTCCTTTTATTTCCCCTTAGCCTCCCTCCTAACCAACCCCTTTGAGCCTTACTCACTCCAAACTCTTTGACCCACTACTTATCCGAAGCAACCTCCTCATTTCTTTGAGATCTACCGTTGAAATGCGCTTATTCTATAAAGCCTTCATTGGTGACCTTTTGTCGAGATCCCACTTCTTTGTGCTTGCAGAATCATCATCCCTCCCCTCTGGCCCTCTATTTCCTGAGACTTCCCTCCTGCAGCTCTTAATCCTTCCTGTTACAGCTTCAGACATTAACAAGGAGGCTGTCGATAATCTTCATAGCAGCTTGCCTTTATGCAACCACTGATTCTCACAACACTCATGTGGAGCAGGTAGTTATTATCTCATTACCTAATCAAGAGCTCTCTGATGCACGGAGCCTAACTGAATTGCCCGAGGCCACTTCATGAGCCAGTGGAAAGACTGGGACTAGAACTCAGGAATGCCTAATTATTGTTAGCCTTATTATGTATCATATGATTTGAACTTCAGTATCTCCTGGATGCCACAACTGAGATTGTGGCTTACTGTGTAAACACAGCATCTGAGACAGTCCCCATCTTGAAGAGCTGACAAATGAATTAGACAAGCCAGAGAATGTGTGGAAGGAAGAACTATTATCCCCATGAACAGAGGGATGAAGGGCAAGGTTTTCAATCAGTTAAGCATTCTGAGAGCTGAGCTTTTTTGAAAATTTAGCCCCAGCTGAGTTGTTCAAGGTCACCCAGGAAATTGTGATAGAGTCAGTTAAATAGAACTCCGATTTCCTGTGTCCCAACCCACTGCCTTAAGCACATTATTCATCCTCTCAAAGGTGAATTCTGTTGGTCAGTTCACTATGCTACATTGTATGTCTCTTGTGAGCTCCAGCTCTTGCAAAGTTAACCAGAATTAAGGCTTCTGAAACACTGTGGCTTTGAAATTTTCTGCATTATATATTTAAAGCCTGAATTCACCAGTGACTAACTACTCGCTTTTATGGAAAGAAACCACCCAACACTGCCAAGAATCACAGAGTTTTATTGTTAAAGATTCATTTGGAAGATTAAACTGTCACTGAAGCAATAGTAATAAAAAATGAATTGAATCAGACATTAACTTCACTGGGGAGAATAAGTCAAGCAAAATGGTTAGGAGAGTCTGAATTGTGAACTCTTTTATATAGTTTTTAGATCCCCCCAAAAGGAAGTCTTTGTCAAGTTCCAAACGAAATATTTTGCATAGGTAGCTCCTCTCTTTCCTGTAAACTGTTATGGTAATTGTTATAATTATTAGTCAATTCTTAGTCTTGCATTGTATGACATGCACATTACATCCTGCAGATTGCTTTTATCTTAACTAATTACCCACCATGTTCATTCCCAGTATTATTCCACTGACTTCCTTGCTGTCAAGATGGGAGTGAATCTGAATTCTTTAAATCCAAGCTAGAAGCTAGTTTGGAATTTCCCCTTGCAGCTCATTGGAGGGTGGAAGACTTTATTTTGTATGCTTAGTATCCCCACCTACAACTATTGAGGATGAGCCTGTTACAGTGCCCATTGAAACCCATGGGGTGTCTTTCCAATGAATGGAATTGCCTTCAGATATGAGCCTATGCATTGCAATTCTCTCATTGACAAAGGGCTAACAAGAAGTCTATGCACCATTGAGATCCCTCTTATATATTCAAAGTAGGGCTAAAGGGGATTGAAGTGATGCACAAGCATCTATGCCGGACCTCTGGCCTGTGGTGAATTTCTTTCTTTGATGATTAGAAATTCAGCTGTGAAGGGACCTCTGGTCATGTGTGTCCTGAATCAACTCCAATGACATTTTCCAGTATATACAAGCTGAGGGTTTGGCCCTATATTTCAAGTAATATTCTCCTTGGACACTCCACTTCTACCAGTTATGTGCATTCTCTTCTTCTTTGTAGGAGAAGCATCCTCTGTTCTTTAGGTACATCTATACATTTCTTTAGCTGGCTGTTCTGACTCTAGTTGAAAGCTCTCATTCCTTCAGGATAAAATCTGAAGAACTGAAAGCCAAGAATTTAAAATGTAACTAGTGAGTTCAGGTGCCCACTCGAGATGCCCTCAAGGGGACTGGGCTCCAGAGACCAGGAACTGAGCACTTTTGAAAACTGGGGTTCTTAAAGATCTCTGAACTTGGGCACCAAAATCACGGGTCACTTTTGAAAATCTTGGCCTTGTGTTTAGCCACAGACATTTTGCATAATTTTTGGTAAATCAATAAACTCTATCCTCTTTCTTCTCCCCATATGTTAAAAGGAGGGTGATGGTGAAAATTAGACATTCTGGGGGGATTTTTAATCTATTTATTTATCTCATATCTGAGAATGTTCCATAGTCCCCACTCGCAGAGTATCTAAACATTTCCTAGTTTAACTTCTCTGACATAGCTGCTACTGGGTACTATGGCACAAAGAACATAAGACTGGAGGAACCTTGTTCCCAGTTCCTAGATATCCATGTTCCCAGGTATCCACAGACATTTCCTAAGTAAACTTCATAGAGTCTTTTGTACTTAGTACTTCCCTGGTTGTAGGAAGCTCTACTTGGAGTTTATATAGCAATTTAAAAACTATTCCACATATAACAGGGTAGCTCTCTGAAAGAGGTGGATTTTGCATCCTGTGCTAAAATTGGTCAGACTCTGGATTAATCTGGTTATATCTGGGAGCTCATTTCACAGACATCCCCCCTTGACCAAGAAGGTTTTATCTCCATTTCTCATATAATTCTTCCTGGGCTTCGTCACATCCATTGTCCAAGAACACAGCAGTTTTGGTGGGTCGTGGAGATAAAGGTCCAAGGGTCTACTCCAAAGTCTTTATAAAACACTGCACTCTTTCCTTTCACCCATTGACATCATTCTCTTGAGTCAAGGACCAAACCTGCAATAGCAGCCCTGTGAAGTTCTGTTATGATGGTCCCTTGGAGTTTCTGGCTCAAAAGCTTTGGTCTCACGGTCCCTGCAGAGCTGAATTTCTAATCACCATATGGTGAAATTCACCCCTGCACAGAGGACCACAACATAGGCCCCTGCACAACATCAGTCCCGTGTAAGCGTTACTTTGAATGCTTAAGAGAGATTTAAATGGTGCACAGCTTTATACTCTGTCGAGGAGCTAAGGGCAGCACAGGCCTGATTCACAACCAATTAAACTCACTGGGAAGATGCTGACAGACTTCCTTGGGCATTGGGTCAGCTACATAGGGAATGGTTGAGTGTGGGGATCCAAAGCCTGCAAAATAAAGGATCTTACTTTCCTAGGCGTTGCAAGAGAAAACTCTGCATTGCCGCCAACCAGATACGGGCCTTGGTTTAAAGGGCTAAAGTAGAATCCTGATCATGCCATAGCAATGTGATACAGATACATCTCTGAGAGGCATTCCTGTTGTCAAGTTGTTAATAGAAAAACGAAATACATGAAGCAGCTTCATTCCCATAATAACTCCAGTGAAGTCAGTGGAACGAAACCAGAATTTGGCTTAAACAAGTTTGAGGCGAAAGCAACCTGAAGGTTGCAATGCATGTGTCATATCATCTGGGACTTAGAATTGCCTAATGATCGCAGTGAGCCAAATTATTGCATCAATTGCAGGAGTGACATGTGCAACACCTCATGTACAAAGGTGTTACAAATCCTCCAGGCTAGCAGAAGAATTGTATAAAAGCACTCGCATCGCAGGGCTGTGCTAACCACTTCTCTTGACTTCTTCTCCTCGGTGAACTGAGTAAGTCTGATTAGATTCAATCTCTTTATAATTATAGAAATGCTGCTTTTGCGATAGTTTTAATTGAGTTTCTCACAAATACTCTGAGTTTTAGCATTGTTAGTGGGTTTCTTGCCATGAAAGATTCTTTTTGCATTTATTCAGTTGCAGGCATCGGTGGATGCAGGTTTTAGAAGTTGAAGCTGGGATTTTCCAATCCCCATAGGAGTTTCAGAGAGTCAATTCCTATACATTTTAATTGGTTATAGGGAATCCAGATCCCTTACTCACCTTGGAAAAATCTCACCTTTAACATACTTGGATACTGGAGACTCTTGTTTTAGGATTTTTTAATACAAACATTTGGCCAGGTCCTCAGGTGACTACAATGAAGATACAGCGATTTATAGCAGCTGTTGGCCTGCCCTGAGTATTTTGCTTTCTATGGAGATCAGCTTTCATGTATCACTAGAGCAGTTTAACTTTTTTTTCCTCTTTTCAGTTTCATAGAGATATATACAAAATCTCAACTCTTAGAAGGGCTATATGTAAACTCTGAGTTTTCAGGACAAAGCCAATATGTACCTTTCCGGTGTTAGGAAGAAACTCCCATTATGGATAGTTTACTCCATAAGGAGCCACTTCCATTTTTTTTCTGTTGTCCTATGAAACATTGTGTGCCAGGCAATGTGAGAGACAGAATAATGCACTGGATGGACCACTGGTCTGATCAAGAAAAATGATTGGTCCTTCTGTCTATTCATGCAACTTGCAATTTTTGATCCTCAGCCGGTGTCTGTCAGCATATATTCACAGAAATTGGCAGAATGGTGGTAATTTACATCACCTGAGGATGTAGCCTTTAGGTATTTGTTCTGACAAAAGAATACTTTGTTTATTCATTAGCAAGTATTGTCCTTCCATGAGTTCTAGAAGTCAGAGGGCCACATTCTATGGACAGAATGGTTTTCATGCTGAGGGTACTCTTTAACAAAGAGACCAGCATGATTAACTTTGATCCTGCTCTAACCCATGCTCTAATTTTCTGTATAAAATGTATTCTCTGCTGAGCAGGGACTGTCTCTTATTCCAGTTCTGTACAATGTGCAGCTCAATGGAATTCAGTTCTCAGATGGAGGTTCTAGGAGATACAGGGATCCAACTTATAAATAATAAGATTAACGCCATCTTGGAGTACATGAGTGCTTGTTCAAGGTTTTCCCCATGGATCACGATAGTCACTTATCGGCTCTACCTTAATTTCCATTCACATAATTGTTCTTCATCTTAATGGCTGAATCGCTCAATAAAATCATAAGGTGCCATGCAGGTACTAGATAGCAATTTACCAATGTCTGCAGATGTAAGCAGAAGAGATAGGAGTTGCAAGACAGCAGGCTCAAGAAATAGGGGGCAAGTGGGAGGAGAGAGACAAAGCAATGGGGAGGGAGCAAGGGTTCAAGGTCAAGGCAGTGTTAATAACTAGGAAATGTCATCAGTGAATGCTTTACAGGAGAAGGTGTCACAGTTCAGGAAAAATGCAGCCATATTGCCCCTCTGTGGTCCAGCAAGGTCACTCTAGGCTCCACACTGGTCAGGCATCATCTCTATCGGGTGGAGACACACCTTTCTCTCCCTCCTGACTGGGCTATTTACAGACTGCACAATCCTCTGACGATACTGTGATATCCCCAGCAAAAGATGGACTGCCTCAGGTGGCCAGCTCCTCAGAGATGATACACAGGGTCATTGCCATGGTTAAGTTACCACACAGCTTTTTATCAGCAAGCACATTCATTCTTAAGGAAAATGCATTACAGAGAAAACATATTAAAACAGTAAAAGAGTGTCCACACATGCTAATAAGCTTATTAGAGACCGCCCCAACCCCAACAAGGGCTCAGGGCAGTGAACAGCCCTTCACACCCCACTCAGAAGTTTTTCTGTGGTCGCAAGTTTAAAACAACTTTTGCTCAGAACATGCACCCTCAGTAACCCAAAATACCTGGCCACCTTTCCCTAAGGACTGGGACCCACATAGACCAGAGGTCCTGTCCATTTGCTGGATCAGAAAGAAGGGCCTGGGTCAGTTTAAACTCAGGCTTTTTATCCAAAAGTCCTTTCTGGTCTCTAGAGAAACCAGTTTGAACCAGTATATGCACGTCTCTGCAGCTGATAGTGTTTCTCTGACAGTGTTAGAACCTGAGTGAATTTGCCTAAACCACCTCCACTCTTTTCAATTCCTAGAGGAACTGTAGCTACTTCTCCTCATGGAAATACATACATACAATCTCTCCCCACAAGGATACATAACCAGTCATTTAATACAGTGGACTCCAAAGGTGTTATACTTAATTCAATATAGTTTAATTTAATTCAAGGAGGTTTGTCCAGGGTATTGCAGGAAATTGCCATACCTATCACAAAGGGCAATTTATTGGAAGATCTATCTATCTACCCCAATTTTTATAGTATCTGAGTCTTGTGCATCTTATTCCACTGCTGTGGCGGTTCAATGATGAGACAGAACACAGCTTTTAGCAAGCAAGCAGGCTGGTCTCTGCTAACGGGCTTCTCCTGTCAGCTTTTCACCTTCCCCTTTATTCTCTCTCTCTCCCCCCGTGCATTACATTCTCCAACAGATAAAAGGAATACACTGGCTTTGTTTAACATTCTTATTTACCAATTTCTGTCTACCGCATTCCTTGCTCTCGGGCCTTGAGCCCAGTCCTGAGAGGCTTCCCACGATTCATATCATCTTGGCGAGATTCCAAGGTTGATGCCCTTGGATGGAGCAGTGTGTGCACTACTCCTACACAACACTCCGGGTGTGCCCTGAATGTTGCCAAGCGCATAAACCTTTATGAATCCTACATCCCCTCCTTTTTTGTTTATTTGTGCTCGGCCATCTCATGGTAGCCATCAATTTGCATTTGCAAGCCAATTAACTCCCGGACAGACAAGGTCATAACTCGTGGAGCCTGCCAGGGCGGGTCTCGACAAAGCCTTAACAAAAAGGAATACATTGTACACAGCAGCAGCAAAAAATAAGCTTAAGAAGGTAAAGTGTGATTGGCCTGGCCCCGATTAGCCATGCTAGAGTACTGGGAAGAGAGGTTCGAGTAAGCGGCGAGCATCATCTCATTCCCAATTTCCTCAGGGTGATGACATACTGAAATAAGGCATGTACCTAACAATTCTTCAGCTGCTACAAAATCAAATAAACAAAAGTGGGTAACATTTGCTATTGAAGCCAATCTTTCCCATAGGTTATATGTCATTCGGGCCTGTAACGGAGAAAGCGCTCCCGAATCAACCCCTCCAGGAAATAGCAGGCACAAAAGGCATACAATCAGTACAGAATTAGCAGTAATTTGGGCGAGAATTGCCACAAACAAAGTCTCAAGAGTCTCTGGCTGTTGGTTTGCTGCCAGTCTTCGTTGAGCCGCGGCGACCAATGCTTTTACTGCTCCCCATGTCACGGGCTGGCTTGGGACGCTACGCCTCTTCTGTTTCCGTCCCGCCGTTGTCGACCCGGGAGGCACCGCGGTCTCCTCCAAGGTCAGCTGAAAATCCGGTATGGGGTTCGACAGCCCTGGTGCCACGCCATGCTGTTTCAGTGCCAGTCACACACACCAGGCCGGAGCCCACAACGGTCCTGCAGGGAGAAACACAGCAGCATATCCCCGACCCCAAGTGATTAAAGGCACTGGGCCCAACCATTGCGGATCGGGCAGCTGATGGTAATAGACACGCGGTCTTTCCATTTGTGAAAATGCCGATCCGCTGGGGTCTGCTGATCTGCGTTCAGCGTTAAATTATTTAAAGTAAACAAAAGGATATGCAATTGTTGCTGAATGTCTCCTAAGATTCAGAGACGCAGCTCCCCTTGTTTTAATTATTTGTCGAGCAAGATTTTTAGCATGCGATTTGCACGTTCAACAATAGCTTGGCCTGTGGAATTATAAGGGATCCCGTGTTTGAGACGGATGTCCCATTGGGCACAAAAGATAAAAAGTGCTGTGGAGCAATAGGCTGGGGCATTATCCATTTTTATCTGGCTCGGGTGACCCATAACAGCAAAACAGGCTAGCAAATGGTGAATAACTTTGGGAGTGGCTTCCCCACGCTGTGGGGTCGCCCAAAGGAATCCCAAATAGGTATCAATGAAAACATGTAAAAACGAATAGGGGTGGAATTGTGGCACGTGAGTGACGTCCATTTGCCACAGCTAATTCGCTGCGGTACCTCTAGGGTTAACGGCATAAAAAAGGTAGGGGCAGCAGCGGCACAGTGGGGGCAGGAACGAACAATAGAACGTGCATGATCAGCAGGAATATGAAACTGCCGGGCCAAAACAGAGGCAGACTGATGGAAAAAGGCATGGCTTTCAATGGGGTCAGAAAAGAGGGAATTTACCTGACCACGTAACGCGCGATCAGCGCGTGCATTGCCCTCAGTGAGTGACCCAGGCAGAGGGGTATGACTGCGAATGTGAGCAACAAAATAAGGGAAATTACGAGTGGTGATGAAATACTGTAAGGACAAAAACAGGCCAAGAAGGTCCGCATCGACCTGAGGGGTAATGAGGGCAAGGGGTAAATGATCAATTACCTGATAAACATAATGCGTGTCCATGATCAAATTAAAGGGACAATCAGCAAAAAATTGAAAGGCCAAAATAACAGCAGCTAATTCCAAGGACTAGTAAAGCTCTCCAAGCGCTGTGCATGCAAATATTGTTGTACAAGTGAATGAAGCGCTTTCAGCTTTTCTAGAGGGAGGGGCCACTGGTCAATCCATATGGGCTCTAAGGATTGCCATACCAATGGTAATGCGGATGGCAAGGTGGGTGAGGGAGGATTTTGGGCCATTATATATTAATATCGAGGGTGGTGTCCAGCTTTGTAAGTAAATCATGGCCCCAAATATTGAGGTGGACAGGGAGTACAAAAGGGCGGATTGTAGCAAGGGCACAGCCTCCTGGTTTAGAGACCGTGACCCAAGACAAACTTTGGCGCCCGGGTTTGCTACCCACGATCCCCCACAACTCTTTAGAAGGAACTGTTGGCCAACCGACCGGCCACTCCGGATCACGAATCACCGTAACATCAGCTCCAGTGTCCACCAACCCTGTAAAAGGAACATTATTTAAGAGAAGTGTTAACTGAGGTTTTGAGGGGCGGACCGACATTGTCAGAGCAACAAGTGGAGAGGACGTATTGTGAGACGGCGACTGAGACAGCGTCGATCCAAAGCCGCCTCCGCCCCGGGCTCGATCCTCTGCGGCTGGCACCTGATAGGGGACTAAAATCAATTGTGCAATTGACCGTCCACGTGGGAGCGACTGCGGAAGATGGGTCCATACCTGAACCTTAATAACGCCGGTGTAATCAGCGTCAATGACTCCTGGGATGACAAAAAAACCCTGTTTCCCAGCGTGTGAGCGAGGGAGAACCAGACCCACAAATCCGGCAGGGAGAGGTCCCGTCACCTGTGTAGGTATGGCGCAAACCTCCCCTGGCAACTGAAAATCAGCATCCTCCTGCATAATCAAATCAAGCCCTGCAATTCCGGCAGTCGCCGCACTCATGGAATCTATGGATTGTAAGGCAGAGGAACAGTTGTCTGAGTGGGAAACACCCCCGTTTGGCCCTGGGTTCGGGGGGGACCCGTTGTGCGGTTTCCCGACCCGCTACGACACTGATTAGCCCAGTGATAGCCCTTCCGACACTTGGGGCACTTCTTTGAGGGGCGGGCGGGCGCCGTCGATGAGCGGCACTCCCGCTGAAAGTGACCCTCCTTACCACAGCGGTAACAATGCTTCCCCTCCTTCCCGGTTTTTCGCAGGGCGGCAGCCAGAACTCCAGCCTTATGTGCTTGGGTTCCGATGTTTTGGCACGCCCGCAGCATGTCCGACAGCTCTAGAATTCCAGAGGCTTGTGCAGCCTGGAGAGCACGGCGGCAATCCTCGTTCGCATTTTCAACCGCCATTTTTAACAGGATCTTCTGAGCTGCCGCAGGGTTATCCACCTGTCGGAGGATAGCCTCCTGCAATCTGTTGGTAAAATCCATAAAGGACTCTGATGCACCCTGACGGATACTGGCAAAGCTTTTAGTAGGCCTGCCCGAATCCGGGACCTTCCGGAAAGCATGCTGGGCGCAGGCGGAAATAATGGGGAAGACGGCCTGAGGGAGTTGAGACTGCAGCTGCACGGTAGCAAACTGGCCCTCCCCTGCCAAGTGCTCATAAATGATACCTTGCTCTCTATATACCTGGGCTTGGCGTTCCGCCATCTGCCGATACTCACTAAGCCAAATAACATACTGACTGGGTGTCAGCATCATGCGCAACAGCGCCTTCCAGTCTTCAGGGATCAGGGAGTACCCACTACCTAGCCCTTCAATGAGACCACGCACATACGTGCTAGTCAGGCCGAACTCGCGAATCGCTTTCTTTACCTCTCTGATCACCGAGTAAGGCAAACTGACCCAGTCTGCAACCTGGTTGCCCTGGCCATCATCCTGCCAGGTCACAGGACAAACTGAGACCAGATCAGCCAGCTCCTCTGCTGTAAGATCTGAGCGAGTCTTCGCTGCGTGAACCATTTGTTGCACCAGCGAAAGCCTCTGAGCAGACGCAGACGACCCCCCGGGGGGCCCCGGAACATGGGGCCCCACGGGCGGAGGGCGATCACACACCGGCTCCGGTGGGGAAGGCCAGGGAGGCGGTGGTAATAGAGGCACTGGGGGCGAAGCAGGGGGAGGGATGGTTGCAGGAGCGGACGGGGGTGGCGGGATCGGCAGCCCCTCTGTTGGCGCGGGAGAGGGTCTTTCTGAGGTGACACACCGTGTTGCATCGGTAGGAGGGGGGGTGGCTGCAGGAGCGGACGGGCGTGGCGAGATCACCAGCCTCGCGAGGGAGGGCCTGTCCGGGGCGACACGCTGTATCGCGTCGCGGCAGAGGTGCCAGGCATGTAAAGCCTGCACGGACGCCCGAGGCTCTTTGTGCAATGTCTGGCCCAACCGCTCCCAGTCCGCTAGCTTAAGGGTTCCGGCTTCAGGGTACCACGGGCATTGGGCACTCACCTCCTGTAGCAGGAGAGTGAGTTCTCGAGTGGGGCAGTCATGCTGAGCCTTACGCAGCAAATACTGTAGCTCATTGCGGTGTTGCACTTGCAAAGCAGAGAGGGAGCTTCCCATACTTACCACAACGAAAAATACTCACCGGGATCCACGAAGCGGATGAGTGACGCGTCTGAAACCCTTGCCGGGCGAGGTGAGTGCTGAGGGCCCCACGTTTGGGCGCCAGTTGTGGCGGTTCAATGATGAGACAGAACACAGCTTTTAGCAAGCAAGCAGGCTGGTCTCTGCTAACGGGCTTCTCCTGTCAGCTTTTCACCTTCCCCTTTATTCTCTCTCTCTCCCCCCGTGCATTACATTCTCCAACAGATAAAAGGAATACACTGGCTTTGTTTAACATTCTTATTTACCAATTTCTGTCTACCGCATTCCTTGCTCTCGGGCCTTGAGCCCAGTCCTGAGAGGCTTCCCACGATTCATATCATCTTGGCGAGATTCCAAGGTTGATGCCCTTGGATGGAGCAGTGTGTGCACTACTCCTACACAACACTCCGGGTGTGCCCTGAATGTTGCCAAGCGCATAAACCTTTATGAATCCTACACACTGCCACTTATGTATTATGTTTATTCTATTTCTCACTGTGTGTTTCAGGTTTACCTCCATTGAAGAAAGATGTCTTTCTCTACAGACCTGTGCAAATACCCATCCTATCCATCATGCAATGTAACATGCCCACAGCCATTTGTTGATGCCTGTAACCAGCCATGTTTTACATCGTGCGGTGACTCAAGTGTCGTGGTCTACCCACCACCGGTTGTCGTGAGATTCCCAGGACCAATTCTTGCCACTTGCCCTCAGGAAAGTGTAGTGGGAAGCTCAGAACCATTGGGCATCGGCAGTTCATTTGGCTACCGGGGCGCCTACCTGTCCGGGAGCTCCTATGATAACAAGGGCTCTCTTGGTGCATGTGCCTTGTACAACAACAGGAGGTCCTACACTCCTGGATTGTCATCATTAGGCAGAGGATGTTCAGACCCTCGTTCTTCCCGATGGTTAAATATGTATGGCTGTGGGCCACGTGAAACCCAGCAGGATTAGACATGGCACAAGGAACAACCAGGAAACAAAAAAGCAACCTACGGATTTATGACTGTGTTTATGGGCATGGCTTTCAGAAGGGCTGATCACCCCGTGTCCCAACGCAAGTCTGTTTGTGAGTGCTCAGCACCTCTGAAATACAAGCCCATAAATATATTTTTCATGTTACGCTTTACCTTAGATATGTGACTGTTTCCTCCTATGGTTTCCCAGTCATGTTCTTATTCCAGTATGAATATGGTAGTGCAGAATCTCAAGTACACTTTGGCCCTTCTACATGTCTACAGTGGTTTAAAGATGTCTTAATGTTAAAGAAAATTAAGCCCTAGCCTGCCTAGGAATAGGTACCGTTTCTTTATGGCTTGTAATTTCGCTATGCAAAATGAGTAATAGCAAAGCTGCTTAGTCCTCTTGTTATACTCTTTTGTCCTATTTCACACCGAATTGGGTAAACCACGTATTTTGTGGTGGTTGGAACCAGGACTTGATTGTCAAACTCAAGTGTTACAAGAAAGAAAGAAGAACATCTTATGTGAAACTTGTTACCTTGGAGCGAGTTTTTGATTGCTGCTGTTCTTGAAACTCTAGCAAGATATACTTTATACTTGCTGTTCTGCAAAATGTAAACTCAACTTCTGATTCCCATTAAAACTTATACTGTATCATAGTATTGTCTTCTGGTGTTCCTTCCTCCTCAATTCTTAATTTATAAACCACTGTGTTTGAAATAATTCCCTGGAGACAGCCTATGCAAAATAGTCAGGGTAGAGTCAGGTGCCTCAGATTGTCAATAGCATCATGCAGGTGCTTTGCACAAGGGTTTATTTCACCTATGTTACACAAGTTTCAGTACTTGTGCATTTGGGTAGGAACGTGTAGCACTATTGATCAGGGTAGGAATTCAAGGTGTTTAGCTGTCATTTGACTGTCACGTCCAGAGGTTGTTGGTGCACTAGGGATGTGAACATGTAAATAGTGAGGTGGCAAAATTTGCAGATGGTACAAAATTACTCAAGATAGTTAAGTCCAAAGCAGGCTGTGAAGAATTATGAAGGGATCTCAAAACTGGGTGACTGGGCAACAAAATGGCAGATGAAATTCAATTTTGATAAATGTAAAGTAATGCACATTGGAAACCATAATCCCAACTACACATACAAAATGATGGGGTCTAAATTAGCTGTTACCACTCAAGAAAGAGATCCTGGAGTCATTGTGGGTAGTTCTCTGAAAACATCTGCTCAATGTGCAGCGGCAGTCAAAAAAGCGAACAGAATGTTAGGAACCATTCGGAAAGGGATCAATAACAAGACATAAAATATCCTATTGCCTCTCTATAAATCCATGGTATGCCCACATCTTGAATACTGTGTGTAGATCTGGTCGCCCCATCTCAAAAAAGATATCTGGAACCCATAGGTACAGAGAAGGGCAACTAAATGATTAGGGGTATGAAACAGCTTCCGTATGTGGAGAGATTAATAAGACTGGGACTTTTCAGCTTGGAAAAGAGACAGCTAAGGGGGGATATGATAGAGGTCTATAAAATCTTGACTGGTGTGAAACAAGTGAATAAGGAAGTGTTATTTACTCCTTCTCATAACACAAGAACTAGGAGTCACCCAATGAAATTAATAGGCAGAAGGTTTAAAACACATAGAAGGAAGTACTTCTTTCCACTATGCACACTCAGTCTGTGGAACTCATTGCCAGGGGATGTTGTGATGGCCAACAGTATAACTGGGTTCAAAAAGGATTAGATAAGTTCATGGAGGATAGGTCCAATGACGGCCTTTAGCCAAGATGGTCAGCTATACAACCCCATGCTCTGGGTGTCCCTAAACCTCAGACTGCCAGTTGCCAGGACTGGACGACAGAGGATGGCTCACTCAATAATTGCCCGGTTTTGTTCATTCCCTCTGAAGCACTGGCCACTGTCAGAGACAGGACAGTGGACTAAATGGACCATTGACCTGACCCATTATGGCCATTCTTATGTGTGTGTGTACCAGTTCCTTCTTCTAACTCTGTCCCTGGTAAGTCTGTAGAGGCTAAAAGGAGGAGACAAGGTGGTAGCTAAGAGTATCCAAATAGTGAATCTCCCAGATGGAAGCAGCAGGTGAGACCCACTTAAGGCTCCTGTATAGGCAGAAGGGTTTCTCTGTCTCTCTATGTGGGACAAGGAGTGTGCAGAGATGTGAAATGGCCGTCACCACAATGGGATGTTATCAGCTGCATTGCAACACCCAATAGAGAAAACCACATCCTGAGATGGTAGCTGTGACAAATGCTTTCTGTCCTATTCAACTCCTTTCCCCCTCCTTATCTGCCCATCAGAATCTCCCAGGGTAGTACTCGGGTGGGTACATAGGGGGTTCACTGGTAGGGTTCTGAATTTCATCACATTACACACATCTCTCATACTTCCACATGGAACCCAGTTGCAGCCCGTTCACCAAGCAGCGGCAAGCTGCAAAGGCACAAATCTCACAACCAGGGTTCAAATTCAGTCTTTAATTTGAAGGGCCAGTGTATCTTTCCCAAACCACTCATAACAGTGCTCCTAAGAAACAACACTTTGCAGGGGCATGAACTATCTGTAAATAAAGGTACTAAAGCATTTGCAATTCAACAACATTTGAAATATTGGGTTTCTAAACTGACTCTTGGTCTCATTATATCGCTGGGCTCAGGAGCAGTCCAGTGATTCAGACTTCATGAGGATCAGAGCCATAGACTGTTCCCTTAATCCCATGCAAATAAAGTTATTACAATCTGGAGATTTTAATAGTACATTCTGGGGGGAGAGAGGGGAATAAATCTTGGGGACACCTTGAAAAAATGACCCTAAATTGGTACCATTAAGTCTACTCTAAGCACTGATGTGGGATACCATTTTGAAGAGAATCTCTTACTTTTTTGTGAATTGTAATGAACTTGGATTCCCCCCCCCGCCCCCCTCCCATACAGAAATAATACTTACATGGGCCTAGTCTTTCCCAGCCTAACATCCCTGATCTGTACTTAGCCAGGTTTCCTGATCCAAAGACTTTGAAGTGTTTTCTGCAGTTTCATCCTTGTCCTAAGGAACCCCTCTGGGATGAAACCTTTGGTCAGCCCTGATTTTGCTTCTTTGAGCATAATAACGTATGCCAACCATTCTTGGAGATGATCTCATTCTGGCTGTGAAATTAGAGCAGTTTGAATTTTTACATATTCAGAGAAATATTGTGTACTTCACTGATGACCTTTCCTAGAGGTCACTACTGCTTTGAGATTTCAGCACTCCCACCCCTTCACTCTCTTGTCCTTTGGCCCTCTATTTTATGAACTTAGCTCTTCTTTTCACAGCATCTGACAATACAAATTTTATCCTACGCTTAAAAAGCAACATCCATTTTCACTGCTCCATGCCACTATAATCATTAAAACTCCCATGAAAATTAGATAGTTATTATTCCTGTTTAGAGACAGGATAATTAAGGAACAGAGGCTAAGTAATTTACTCTATGTCAGTTGGTGAATCACTGATAGAGCCAGGAGTAGAATTAAGTTCTCTTTAGTGTTATTATTTATAATTAGAATTTCAGTATTTCCCAGAAGCTGTAACGGTGATCTGGGGCCAATTGAACAAACACGGAGGAAGAGACATTCCCTGCCCTGAATAACTGACAAATTAACCAAACAGGACAAAGGGTTGGAGGAAGGATTATTATCCAAATTTTAAGGAGAGCGGGGACAGTGTTCATAATGCTATTTCCTTAATAGGGTTTAAATCAGCATTTAAATGTACTAGTTCGGCACTTTGATTTTAAATATTTGTTGAAGAATAAATCATTAGGGATTGTCAAAGGAAGTCCTTAAAGGCGGGATACTCAGCTGGTCTACATCATGATGCTTCCACTCACTTGGATCTCCACTGATTTTCGCCAGCTGAGGAGCTGGATATAAATGTACATGGAAACACAAGAATTTCCATATTGGGTTAGACCAGCTGTTCATCTGCTTCAGTACCTTGTCTCTGATAGCATCCAGCCCCAGGTACTTCAGAGGAAAGTATAAAGACCCTGAAGTGGTGAATTTTGGAAGACACTGGCCATAGCGGGAGTTTTTTCCTAAGATCCTTAAGGGTGCATGTATACTACATGCTTCTTTTGGTGGCATGTAATGTACGTAGCCTGGTAGCCCCCCGAGCACAGGTGTAAATAGCAGTGTAGACGGTGAGGCAAGGCTTAGGTGAGTAAAGACATGCCTGGGGATGTGGGTAGGTACCGGAGTACATGGCTCCCTACTCTCCCAAGCCTGCCATTTTAGCAGCGTAGTGTCCCATTGCCTCCCTGCTTCTGGAGTCTTCCCTGTAAAAGAGTCCAGCAGCACAAAGGCTGTAGCAGGGAGGGGGCAGCGGGGAAAGGTTCCTGCAGCGGGGAACGGTTGGCAGGGCTGACAGAGCCTTTCCTCCCTGCCTTCTGTCTGCTAGAGCCTTTCACTGACCTGCGTAGCTAGTGAAGTGTGGCTGAGAAGTGCTTTGCACTGGCGTGTAGCTACATGTACACCACACCCCACTGGAATGGGCATGTAGCGTGGATGTAGCCGAAGCTGGCTTTGACCTGCAGGAGGAGGGTTTCTACAAATCCCTTCCAGTGCTTAATTTGTAATGAAAGAGGTGCTGGGATTCAAGCAATATTCTACATTCATAGCAGATGCAGCAAGGTCAGTGATGCTGAGGCTATGAACTGCCAAACCTAGAGGTGCCATGGGCTGAGCCCTGGCACAAGTTAAGCATTTATCCCTTCAAACACTGTGGTTTTTTTTCTCTATCAACTAAATTGAAAACAAGAATACAGTGGCACTTCCATAGTTATATATGAAAGCTGATCTCCGTCGTTTTACATGAATAATAAGTTTAGATCCTCCGTTGGTGTAAATTGCCTTGTCTCCAAAGAAGTCAGCTAAGGATATGGCTGGATAAGTATATATTTAAAAGCTGCAAAGTCACAATGTCTATTATTGGAGTACTTTTAGGGTTAGAGATTTCAAATCCATGTAAGGGATATATTTGTCCATTCCTCATATAAAAATAATTAGAATTGAGTATCCTAAGATCTTGTGTGGCTTACAAAGTCCCTCCCCCATATGCGTAAACTCTGCATCTACTAACATCTACAACTGAATAAATTAGGAGGGGGGAGTCTGTCATAGAGAGTAAACCCTTAACTTTTTAAAGAATCATATGGTATTTGTGCAGGAATCATTCCTAAGTTAAAAATATCTCAAAAGTAACATTTCAATATTATAAGGAGGTGGAATCAAATCAAAGCTTCCCAGTTCACAGAGAAGGGTAAGTCAAGAGAAGTGATTAGAAGAGACCTGAGTCATGAGCTTACAACCAGGAAGATATGAGACATGAGATATGAGTGCATGAAGTCCATACCAAACAAAATGTATTGCACCTCTATAAGTCATCTAGTTGATGTAATTATTTTGCTCTCTGATCCTGATTAACACTGTGTTCTCATCTCCACATAATATGACATTTGTGTTACACCCTTACAGGTTCCATTCATCTTAAAACTTTATATGTAAATTCCTTCCTGGTATCAATCCACAGACCCCGCCGGAATTACAGCAGAAATGAAACTCACTCCATTTGCTGGGTTCTTTTAACAACTTCATAACATGACATTTTCTCCGGGGTCTACAGGTAGCACAGTTTCCCATCATGAGCAATGTTCTGTTTTAGTTCTCTTGTCTGGGCTGGGACCGTTGTGCAGTTCACCCTTGAAATTCCTAAGAAGTTGAGAGTCTTTATTCTGTTTGCTTTTCATCCCCACAATTAATTATTCATTAAGGGACTGATCCATTGCTGATGGAAGTCCGTGGAAGTCTCTCCGAGTTCAACTGTTTTTGAATCAGGCCCTGTGGGTTATAATTCACTGCCCGACAGGGTTATAATTCACCTACCAACCATTTAAGTCCCTCTTAAGCTTTTAAAGTAGGGCTAAGATGATGAGAAACCTAGCTCTGAAGGGAGCTCCAGTCATGGGACTAATGCTGAGGGTCGGCAATCCACACACCCAAGCATGTGTGGTACTAAGCCTTTTTGAAAATCTGTCCCGAGTGAGGTTGTCAACATCGTCCAGGAAATCTGTAGCAGAGTCAAGAAGTGAATGAAAATGTATTGTGTCCCAATCTAGTACCTTAACCACAAGATCATTCACCTCTCCAAAGTCCCCAACCCTTGCCCAGTTCCCTCTGTTACATTCTGTTGTTTAATATCCTTTCTTCAGTTTTCCACTCCTAGATTTCTTCTGATAAAAGCCCATAGGCTTGTGTAGGTTAATGAGCAGGGATGTCTTAAAAAGACCTATTCTAAGAAGTGACCACTCAATAGAGAATATTTCTCCAAAGGATGCCTGGTACTGTCACAGTAGGCTACAAAATTATAAAGCAGCATAGGAAAGGGACAATGTTACTATTTCCTTTATTTCTGTCTAATCTGTATGTGCAAACTGGTTCCACGCTTTTCTTTTCAATGCTCTGAGAGAACAGTATTTCCTGATGACTAACTTGTTAGGGATTGAGAAATCAGCTTCGAAGGGCTGGATGCTCAGCTGGTGGAAATCATCATCATTTCCAGTCACTTGCATCTTGGCCAACTCACACCAGCTGTGGATCCGGATATCAATCTCCTTATTGTACATCTATAAACCTAAGAATTGCCATAATGGATCAGACCAATGGTCCATCTAGTCCAGTATCTTGTCTCTGATAATGAGTAGCACCAGGTACTTCCAAGGAAAGTATAAGAACCCTGATATGATGAATTTTGGAATAGGCTGCCCGTAGGGAGAGTTTCTTCCTGACACCCTAACTTAGATATTGACCTTAACCTGAAGAAGAAGAAGCAGACAGAGAGAGAGAGAGAGCGCACACTTCGGAAATAATAAGGTTACACATCAGTAGTATATACAAAAGCTCACCTCTGTGGTTTCATGGAAATACTCTCAGATCATCTGTTGGTATAAATTGCCATGGCTCAGTTAAGTCAGCAAAGGATCTGTATACAATTTGAAGTGTCAAAGTAATAATGTCTAATATCAGAGAACTTTTATGCGTAGTTATTGCAAAGCCATCAAAGGGATATATATGTGTATATAAAAATAATGGGAATTGGGTACCCCAAATCTCTGCGTGACTTCCAAAATGCATCCCTCATATTTTTAAAGCCTGCATCCTCCAATGCCTGCCAATGAGTAATCAGGGAAAGACTCCTTTATGGAGACAAACCCCATAACATTTATAAGAATCACAGAGGATGCAGGATTCAGTGTCAAGTTAAAACTATCACTAAGGAGACATTTCAACAGCTATAAAGAGATTGAATCAAATCACACCCAACCAGTTCACCCAAGACAGGAAATCAAGAGGAGTTTTTAGAAGAGGGCTGAATTGTAATATTTTTGTATGCTTTCTTAGACATCCAGGAGGATGTGAGACAGATGTGCCTGAAGTCTGAATGTGTTGCCACACAAAATTTATTGCCCATGCAATTCATCCAGTTGAAACTCTCAGCTTTCAGTTCTTCAAGCTCCATACCAAAGATTTAACATGGAGGCAGAAATGGAGGGTTTTTTACGCATGTCTAAATGGCATCAGCTTACAAAACAGTAGAAGGGAAAATCTGTCACAGAAAAAGCAGGAGTGTCTGAGGGAAAAATTGTTTGAAATATGGGGCCAGATCTACAGATGGTGTCAATCAGTATAGTGTCATTGAAGCTGAGAGAAGTGGGCCCATTTGCACCAGCTGAGAATGTGGTCCATACTCTTTTGAAGGGATTGTTATGAAAAAAACCACTAAGTTACTGTTTTAAGAAAATCAAAGAATCCCAATTGCCAAGTGTACAACCATGACCTGGTTAGGGAAGCAACACAAGTAACTCTGACACGTAGATATTAAAGAGACACTATACCTCACTGCTAAGATGTCTAATTCCAGTGACATTCTGTTAAGCTTATAAAAACACAACAGATTGCATATGTAACACATTAATGAGTGTTCAGTGAAGTGTTTCGAATTCTTTGGGCTCCATGGTACATCCCCAATGAAAGTTTATATCTAGGAGGTTTGCTTAAAGACATGTCACACAGTAGGTCTGATATTGGCTCAAAAGGCCACAACTTTATTATATAAACAATCAACAAGATTGTAGACAATTGAAGATGGGAAATTAACATAGTCCTCCCACCAAGATGTGTCTGAAGACCCTCACCAGATCAGGAGCCACCCTTTGTCCTGACAGGCAGACGCTAACGTCAAAATATCTACGCAGCCAGACATTTTGAAGGCTTAAGTGACACTTTAATGAGGAAGAGCTTTGACGCTGGCCATCTGTCTAGTAATGAATTACGGCCCATAGGGTCTGATTAGGGACCCAATGAACTCAGTGGGAAGATGCCCACACACTCCAATAGCTGTTATATTAGACCCCTAAAGAACAGTTATGGGTGGAGAGCCAGAGCATGCAGAAAAATGCTGCATATCTTCCTTGGAGAGGCAAGAATAAACTCCACAATACCCCCAAGTAGATATCAGGATGGATGTAAGACACGGAAATAGACTACTGTGTATCAAAGCTAATGGTGACACTGATACTTGTAAAAGACATATAGGGATTTAACTTCAATTGCATGGTAAGGTCTTGTCTCCACAGTGGGGTAATGTGCACTTACAAGGATTCCATTTCTAAAGTGCATTAATGTGTTGTACATTAATTGGCCCTTGTAGACCCTGCTGCTGCGCACAAAAAATTCCTGGTTCACTTTAATGTAGTGCCTTTTTGAAAAAGTGCTGTGTTCAAGCACACTAAGGATCCTTTAGTGCACAGAGACCAGTTAATAAGCAACACGTTTGTACAGTTTAGAAATGACACCCCACCCCATTGTGCTCATTTCCTCACCGCATAGACAAGCCCTAGCTTCAGTACCATCAGCAGAATGATACCAGGAATTAATTTCACACAAAAAGCTTCATGAAGGAAGAAACTGTAGGGTGTAGGGTGAAACTGAGAATTGCCTTATAATCTCAAACAATGAGCAAAACAATTACATCAATCTAAGGAGTGACATATTGATGAAATTTTGTTTTGTGACTAATTGGCCATCATGCACAAAGGGTGTCTCAGATCCTTCAGGCAATCTGAGAAATCGTATAAAAGCACTCAGTACTCAGGACTCTTCTAACCTCTTCTTCTCCTCGGTCAACTGAGTAAGTGATTCCACTCCATCTCTTTATAACTGTTGAAATGTCTCTTTGTCTTCTGTGATTCACAGTGTTGTTGGAGCTTTCTTTCCATGGAAGGACCTTTTGTACTTATTCAGTTGCAGGGGCATTGGTGGATGCAGGTTTTAAAAGTTAAGGCTGGGATTTTTAAAGCATTGTAGGGATTAGAGACACTTAATTGCTAAGAAGGTTTATTCGGGATTGGGCATCCAAACTCCTTAAATTACTTTGAAAAATTTCACTCCATATGTAATTTGACAGTAGAAAGTATTGCTGTGCGTGTGTTCAAATATACATATATGGCCAGATCTTCAGCTGATTGCCTATCTACATGGACTAGTAGCCTGATATGGTATAGGTATTCCTAAAAACTTAGTCATACTACTAACAATTGTAGACTAAGATCCTCAGTTCTTTTAACTCCACAGAAGTAAATGGAACTGTCAAGACTGTCATCAGATGAAGATCTAGCCCTTAGTTTTGGTTTGACAAAAGGATATTTTTTGTTTATTCACCAGCAAGTAGTGCTGACTGGTAAGTTTTAAACATCAGAGGGTTGAACTCTGATAATGGACAGAACTGGTTTCCATGCTGAGATTAAAAATTAAAAAGGAGAGAATCTCTATTAACATAGCCCTCTTGTTAATCCATGCTTTAAATTTTTATTGGGATTGCAAAGTGTTCTGGGCAGGAACAGTCTCTTAGATAGATAGTGTGCTGCGCACTGTAGAAACCTAGACAATCTATCCATCGATCCATCAGCTGACTGACAAAGAGAGTGAAAAGGGTACCCAAGGGTTGGTCAAGAGAGAGGCTAAGGGTGAATGGAGGGAGAGAACTAGAAAGAGGAATAGAGAATAAATGTAGGCAGGAATTAAAAGATCAATTGATCATGTGGCTTCTATGAAGCTATATAGTCTTCCAAGTATACATCTAGGTTGCTGGAAGGTTGCTAGTGCCATAATGTATTAGATTCTAACGCTTTATTCCACTTGCACTTGTAAATAATGGTTTCTCTCCTCCCTATTGTGTGTTCAAGATTTCCCTCCATCGTAGAAAGATGTCTTCCTACAGACAGCTGTGCAATACCCAGTGCTACACACCATGCAATGTGACATGCCCCCAGCCTTTTGTTGACGCCTGCAATGAGCCGTGTGTTACCTCGTGCGGTGACTCAAGCGCAGTGATTTACCCACCACCGGTCATCGTGAGATTCCCAGGACCAATTCTTGCCACTTGCCCTCAGGAAAGTGTAGTGGGATCCTCCGCACCCTTTGGCATCGGGAGCTCTCTCGGTGTAGGGGGCCCCTACGGTTCTGGGAGCCTGGGCAATTACGGGGGGTCATACACTTCCGGATTATCAGCAAGAGGCAACGGATGCTCATACCCATCCTCCTCCCAGCGTTTCACGACATACCGCTATGGAAGCTGTCTGCCACATCAAACCCAGAAGTAAAATCCACAGAACAAGGAACAAGCCAGCATGAAAAGCATGTTACAGATTCATTAATGAGCTTTAAGATATACAAGGGAATGCTGTTTAGTTTTCTTTTTAGACTTCACCTTCTTTTACTTCACATTGAGAATGAGAAAACAATTAAATTAAAATGGTTAAAATGGAACTTGATTGTCCCAGTCGAGAGCTGCAAGAAAGAAGGAAAGAACATCCTGTGTGAAATGTATCACCTTTGAGTGGGTAGTTGGCTGCAGCCCCTCTTGAAACCCTAAAAATGTATCGTTCATGCTCTGCATTAGTTCATTGTACCAGTGTACACTTCTCCTGCTAATTAAAAATTATACCGCATTGTACTATTGGACTTCTGGTTTTACTGTCTTCTTCATTTTGAATTTGCAAAGCACTCTGGATGAAATTGTCCCCTCTTGCAAGGGCTAACATCTAGCCAAGGCACTATTAATTCCCCTTTAAGCCCTGTAGTGAAAGGAGAATCAGCCCTAAAGCAGTCGCTAGCATTGTGCAGGCCCTCTGCATAGGATTAGTTCACACTCATTGGACATGTTTTAGTGCTCAGGATGTTGAGTAGGAATGTGTAAAATTGCTGACAGAAGGAGAACTTACAGGTGGTTACCATTGTCTTCATAGAATCATAGAATACTGGGGTTGGAAAAGACACCAGGAGGTCATCTAGTCCAATCCCCTCAAAGCAGGACCAACATCCACTAAATCAATGCTCCTATCCAAATGTGGATGATCCACAAGGGATGTGAAAAAGAAAGGAACGACATCCCTATTACCAGGGAATAGTCATTTATGCCAGTGCAAAGTGTGTCTAAAATGCTACCAGATCAAAGAATCCATATCTAATGGGCACTGGTATAAATGACTGTACAAAGTGCAAAGAAATGGAGAATCAGGGAGAAATAGTTCAGTGCCATAATGAGATTCTGGATTTCAGTCCACCCATAAAAGCACATTTAAATAACTTCCCTTTGACATTCTTTGTCTTGGGAAAACAGGACTGCTAGAATTTCTAGCCTTTCATACTTGGCTCTAAGGATGTCATCAGAAGTTGATTCAAGGCTGATGTTGCAAACACAGCTAAATGAGTCCATTCTCTCACATACACTAATTACACTACAACAAGACATCTGGGGGTGTCAGGAGAGTTGTGTACAAGATCCATAGATTAGATCAATAGATTAAAGCACTATCTACTGATTGAGTAATGGAGTGTAATGCTTTTTACTGTAGCTGGGACCCATAGCACTGCGGATCACTGTGGTTATACAGAGGGACCTGGAGAGAGCGGGACTCGACACAGCAGGAACTGAAATCTGAAATGCTGAATCCCTGCTGCCATTTTGGATTTGCTTCTGATGCCCCCATATGGCTCTGACATGACACCATTTTTGTATCTGCTTTGCAATGGTTTTGTTTTTAATTGTAGGTTCAAGGTGGTGGGGAATTAGGCCCTTTGTATTCATTAGATAATTCTTTCTTTGAGTATTTGCATCCAGATATCCACTGGGGGAGACAGGAGACCAGTAATATTTGCCTTATCGTCTATCAAAGTTTGCACCTTTTAGCATGCTATAGGGTGACCTTATACTCAGGGAATGTGGGGAAGAGATCAATAAAGACATTTCTGCCCCTTTTGAAGTTCCCTTCACCTTCAGCCATTTGCCAATGCCCTGTGGATTTGCTCTCAGAAGTAGGGTCTTCCCCCAGGTTAGCAAAGAACACAGGCTGCCGTGAATTCTGAACTCCATTATAGCATGGTGTAACTGTGGAATAACTACAGAAATCAAAGTAAATATTCTGCAGCTCCACAAATGAAAAGGACAACAGAACCCTGATCTGTGACTGCACCCAGGTGTGGGCTAGGTTTCATGTCAAGAAGGCTTCCAGAAACAGAGTCCCCAGAAATTATTTCATTGTATTCCCCTTTTATGCTATTTATGTTTTATTTCATGTTTCATTATTTCATGGTTTCATGTCCAGAAGGCTTCCAGAAATATAGAGCCAAGAAATTGTTTCATTTCTTTATTTTTCCTTCCCATTTTATATTTGTATTATTTTAACATTATTTTGGGACATATCAGTAGTTGCAGTGCATAACATTTCTACAGCTTCTAACTACATATCACAATATGACATAATATAATAGCTGAAATAATCTATTTTGTTTCATGTTTTTAAAATCATTAAGGGCACATTCTACTTACTACTGATTGAAACATCTTATTATAATTTCTAGATCAAAGTGTCTCCTATATGTGTTGTAATGAAGGATTTTAGAGGGCCTGTGCAATGCTATTGACCATATAAAGGCCTGGGTCTCATCTCACAACACGTTTTAAGAGGGACATAAATAGTCCAGAATCGCTATGGACAAGATTGAATTTCACCCTCAGTGTATTGTAATAAAAAAAATGGAGGGGAAAGGAAAACCAGAGGTCCAATAATGGGATGTAGCATAATTTTAAGGGGAATGAGAAGCGGAGTATACACCTGAAGAATAAAATAATTCAGAGTAGAAAGAATAGATCTATAGGGTTACAATAAGGGCTGCAAGGCTCAATCCAAAGGGAAGCATTTCACGCAGGATATTCTTTGTGTTTCAGCTCAACACTTTGACAGTGAAATCCCGTTTTCAACTATTTTAAGAAAATAAAGAGACAGACATTGCAGGACATAGTCATAATTCTAATATAAGGCGTAACATGAGAAAGACAAATATAGAAGACAGATTTTCAAAGGAGCTGAACACTCAAAGCTCCAATGACTTCAAGGGGAGTTTTCAGTGCTCAGCACTTTTGAATCCCATTTCCTATAAGCTCAGGATTGGATCTCTATCTTGCTTTTACATTTTGTGGTTATTACTTGATTTATGGATATTGCTTCTCAGATTAAAATGGCCAACAGCTTCCAGAGCAGGAGGTACTGGACTGTTGGGAAGAATAAGGGTATGAGCACCTGGTGCCTAATGCTGACAATCTGGACGTGTACAACCTCCCATAATTGTATAAGCTTCTGGAATCATATGAGCCCCCATAAATAAGAGAAAGCCCAGAACCAAATGGGCTCCCAATGTCAAATAGTGCTGAGGATCGCACTATGCGTTCCTGAGGGAAGAGCTGAGACTTGGTCCTGGGAACCTCATGACAACAGGTGGTGGGTAGACCACAGTGCTCGAGTCACCACACAATGTAACCCAGGGCTCATTGCAGCTGTTAACAATTGGATGAGGGCATGTCACGTGACCTGGGGCGTAGCACTGGTCTGTGGGAAGACATCTTTGTGCCATGGACATAAACCTTAAACACACAATAGGTAATAGAGTAAACATCATTTAAAAGTGCCAGCAACACAAAGGGCTAGAAGCTAATTTATTGTGGTAATTGTGCTACCTTCTAGGACCCTAGATATACACATGGATTAGATAGCTCCCTGGAAGCTGGAGGTGATGCGATCCTTTACTTTCTGGCTACATTTCTCCTCCTTCTAGTTCTCTCCCTCTTACCAGACTCTTTGTACCTCTTTCATTCTGTCTCCCTTCCTTAGGCAACCAGTTTCAGTAGGTCCTGCTTGTGAATGCATTTGAGTTGTAAATCCATTTCTGAAGACCTTTTGTAGAGACCCCATTATTATGAGCTTGGACCATTTACATTCATTCATCCCGCTTGTCCTCCGACCTCCTGTTTCCAAAGCCTACCTCTTCTTTTTACAGCTTCAGACACCAATTAACATGAGAAATAGAACTTGAAAAGCAACTTCTCTTTTAACTGCTCTATACAACCCTTAATCTTGACAACACCTTTGTAAACTGGGTAGTAATTATGGTGGGATGACTGAGGCACAGAGGCTAAGTGATTTGCCCTGTGTCACTTGGTGATTCAGTGAAAGGGCTGGCACTCCTAGTTCTTGTTACCTCTCTTATTATTAGAATTCCTGTATCTCCCAGCTGCTGCAACTGAGATTGTGTCCCCACTGTTCTCGACACTGTAAACAAAGAGTAAGAGATAATCCCTGCACTGAAACTAAAATAAACCCTACAACAACCAAAACTGACTAAAGGCAATGAGCCTGGGGTTAGGAAAAGGCAGCAGGTCCAAACCCTCCTTGCCGATGGTGAGTGGTTTACAGACTTCAGTCTGCCCCAGTGAGCAGGGGCTAGATGCTTGCTGGCAGTAGCCACTGAGGCAAGGTGGGGATAGAGAGTTGGGGGTTCCCCTGGGAGGGGAGACCCAGAGTGTGGGGACACTGCCAGGGGCAGCACCCCAAGGCAAAGGAGCACCGGGGTCCGGGAGGGACATGGGGCCCAGAGGCAGGTGAGACACCGGCCTGCAGAGGGCGCTCTGGGCTGGAAGAGCTCATTCCCAGGATGACCAGCAGGAGGCGCCGCACCGGAGAGTCATCACCTCACTACAGACCTCTCAAATGCATTTGAAAAAACTCAACTAAAAGTCTCCCACCTTCCTCAGAATTGTAAAAATTAATTCCACAAAGCCCCCAAATTGATATCAACATAGATTTAAACCACATAAATATAACACCATGCATGAAAACAGATTGTGATACTGATACATGTTTGAAGCCTAGATGGAGGGAGTTTCAAACTCATTGTAAATCCAGGGAAGTTAGTGGAATGATATCCGGAACTAATTTCACCCAAAAAGCTTTAAGAAAGAAGAAACTGTAGGGTGTAGGGTAAAACTGAGAATTACCTAATAATCTCAAACAATGAGAAAAACAATTACCTCAATCTGAGGAGTGCCACAGTAAACAAATGTAGTTTGGTAACTAATTGGACTTCATGCACAAAGGGTGTCTCAGATCCTCCATGCAACCTGAAGAATCATATAAAAGCACTCACTACGCAAGGTTCTTCCAACCACTTCTCTTGATTTCTCCTCCTTGGTGAACTGAATAAATCTGATTCCACTCAGTCTCTTTAGACACTTTGAAATGTTGATTTCCTGGTGGTTTAACTGAATCCTGCAGAATTACTGTGTGAATCTTAGTATCGCTGGGGCCTTTCTTTTCACAAAGGGACTTTTTGTATTTATGCAATTGCAAGCATGGCTGGATGCAGATTTTGGATTTTCAAGATCTAGTGTTTGTAGGACAGTTAATTCCTGCTAATTTTTATTGAGGATTGAGCATTCACACCTCTCAAGTGCATTTCATAGAATCATAGAATATCAGGGTTGGAAGGGACCTCAGGAGGTCATCTAGTCCAACCCCCTGCTCAAAGCAAGACCAATCCCCAATTTTTGCCCCATATCCCTAAATGGCCCCCTCAAGGATTGAACTCACAACCCTGAATTTAGCAGGCCAAAGCTCAAACCACTGAGCTATCCCTCCCCCCATTTGAAAAAACTCAACCTAAAAGTAACCGTATACTGACGAGTGTTGTTAAAATGTGTTTGTAAATATACAGATATGGCCAGATCTTCATCTGACTACCTAATTAATGGACAACTGGTTTGAGCTTGTTTAGGAATTCCTATGATCTTAGTCTTAACAACTACCATTTCTAGCCCTAGGCCATCAGCTGTTATAACTCCACTGAAATAAATAGAAGGGTGATGACTGACAGAGAAGATTAAGTCTAAACTTTTAAAGGTAGTGAGAAATTGACAGGCAATGGAATTTATGAGCCTAAATAGCTTTAAAAACCTAGGCCTGAGGGTATCGTTTTGACACAAGAATATTTTCTATTTTTTCATTATCATGTATTGCTGACTCCCCAGCTGCACACATCAGACGGACAGAACTGATTCCCATGCTGAGATTAAGTCTTAAGAAGGAGTGGATCATTATATGAACATTGCCCTCACCTCAAGCTAAGCTATAAATTTCTATTTAGATTGTACAGTCATCTGGGCAGGGACCGTCTCTTAGTCTAGGTCTGTACAATACCTAGCACAAGGAGGCCCCTTCTAATTAGGGGGCTCTACTAGAATTCAATTTATAACAATACAACTAAGTGTCCCTGAATTCTAGTCCCAGCTCTTTAACTGGCCAGGTGACTTACCCTCTGTGATTCACATTCTTCTTCTTTAAAATGCAGATAACACCGATGTAGTTTGCAGTGTTGGACTGAGGATTAATAGTTAAATAGAGAAGTGAAAAGGTAAGTGGCTATGTAGGTGGCAGGTAGAATTGACAATGGTTCCTCAATTATTTTTTTTTAAGCAAGCTCAAGGAATGAAGAGTGGGTGTCAAAAGAGAGGGGAAAGAATGGGGTTGGTGGAAGCTCAAAGCAATGGTGATCTCTGGGAAAGGGAACCAGGGAAGGTTTTACAGAGGATCGGATGAGGAGGTCCTAAAGAAAAAGGTATATTGGTAGGAGTCTGAAGGAAGGAGACAAAGAGACTGTGAAGAGTTCAAAGGGCTGGTTTAAGACAGCAGGCAAAGGCGAGTAGGGGAGGAAAGGAACACAGCGACTAGAAGGAAGAACACAACAAATCCTGCATCTTGGCAGGGGTCGGACTAGACGACTCTTGCAGTCCCTTCTAAGGTGACCAGACAGCAAGTGTAAAAAATTGGGACAGGGGTGGGGGGTAATAGGTGCCTATATAAGAAAAAGCCCCCCAAAATCAGGACTGTCCCTATAAAATCAGGACATCTGGTCACCCTAGTCCCATCTGGTTCTATGATTCTAAGAAAATTGGAGCCGGGATTTATCAAGGGGAAAATTGCATTTTTTTGCACTGCACATTACTTTTGTCCATCTATTTATCTAGGCTCCCACATGGCCCTTACTCCTATGGTATCTGAACTTTGAAACTCTTATTCCACTGGTACCTGTGTGTTGTGTTTACTCTACTTTTTACTGTGTGTTTCGGATTTACCTCCAACACAGAAAGACGTCTTCCTACGGACAGCTGTGCAATACCCAGTGCTACACACCATGCAATGTGACATGCCCACAACCAATTGTTGACGCCTGCAACGAGCCATGTATTACCTCATGCAGTGATTTGAGGGCAGTGGTATACCCACCACAGATTGTTGTGACATTCCCAGGATCCCTCCACAGCTCCTGCCCACAGGAAAGTGTAGTGGGATCCTCAGCACACTGAGCTCATTGAGAGCTCATTGAGTTCTGGGGGTCATATTGTTCAGGTAGACAATCATGGGAGGTCATACACTTCCGGATTGTCAGCAGCAGGCAGCAGATGCTCATACCCTTATTCTTCCAAATGCTTCAGTACATACCACAAGGGAAGCAGTCGGCCATGTTAAACCCAGAAGGAAAATCCATGCAACAAGGAACAACCCAGAAATGAAAAGCTAGATCCAGATCCATGAATGAAAACTGGCATTATATATATATATATATATATATATATATATATATATATATATATCTTTCTCCTGTTAAAACTATACCTTATATTTGTGACTATTTCCTCCAGTGGCTTCCTAGCTTAGTCCTCTCCTTATATTGTGCTTTGTCATATTAAACAATGACTTTGTGACAAGAATTATTTTTAAATGGCTGATGATAGGACATGATTTTCAAACTCAACAGCTGCAACAAATAAAGAAGAACATCTTGCGTGAGATGCATCACCTTGGAGCAGGTGATTGGTTGTCACCCTCTGAGACTCTGGCAATAGATTTATATTCTTTTATTTCATTATGCAATTGTATACTTCACTTTTCATTCCCATTAAAATTTTCTTCATCAGAGTATAAACCTCCTGGTTTCCTTGCTCCTCCATTTCTTGTGTAAAAACCACTCTGAATGAAATTCACCACTTGCAGGGTACCAGCACAAGCTCTCTGCACTACTTGTCTCATTCAAGTTCGAAATGAGAGGATAATCAGGTCCCTTAAGTGACCAATAACATTGGGTCTGTCTTCTGCACAGTGGTAACTTCACATTCGTTACATGTGTTTCAGAACTCACACTACTAAGTTTGAATTTTACTTCCTGGAGAGGTGTGGTTACAATATCTATCATCCGTGAGGTAACAAAAGGATAGAAATTAAATAAATGACTCAGTTTCAACTTGAAAATATTTCTTTTCTCAAAATAGTATTTGCCTGGGGCTCAGAAATAATTATTCTCAACTAATTGTCCAAAAGCTGAGGCAATAAAATATCACTAGTCACTTGGGAAACTCTTAGCTTTGGGTTTAGTCATAGACTCCCTGAGTGATTTGGTGTAAATTAATAACCTTCTCACCTCTCCATTCTCCCCATATGGAACATGTCACAGCGATTCCCCCCATTAACCCATCACCCTGCATGCAGAGGTGAAGGTGAATGGGACAGTTATTTATTAGGCTGGTTTTGCTGGGGGTTTTGCTGGGTGGATGTCCAGGCTCCTGGCCCCTCGTAACAAATCAAAAATCAGTTTGGACAAACATCACCATTCCACTTTGGGATGATGAGCGGGGAGGGCTATATATCTCCCAGAATTGTGGAACTTGCATAGCTGGGACTGTAATACTGACCAGTAGAGACAGACCAAGGTCCATCCTTGTGGAGTCATTCATTGTCTCTATGAGTCTGGAAAGTGGATCAATGCAAGCAATGTGTCCGACAGGGCAGGCAGGACTGTCTCTGGCTCACTTTACATTATGAACATGGGCTCTGAGCCTTTCAGGACAAGGAGTGGATCATGCTCAGACTGGCAAATACAGACACCCTTTGCTGCTAAGAACACACTCATTTCCCTCCATTTCTTTCAGTTACTTTTTTTAATATAATAAAGTTTATGCTACAATTGATACCTGAATTGCCCTGTGTGTTTTGGAGCTCCCTTTTGAAACAACACATCTGGGATTTTTTGAGGCTTCTTAGCAACAAGGGATTTCAAAGGACTTCATAAACATTCATTAATCATTTACGAGAGAGATTAAGAGACCCTCCGTTTTCACTGGATTTGAGAACCCGGGCTCCAGCCTGAGTGGGAAGGTCTACATTGCTACTTCTAGCCCCACAGTCTGAGCCCTGTAAGCCTGAGTCAGTTGACATGGGCTCTGAGATTCAGTGCGGCAGGATTTTCTTTGCAGTGCAGAGATGTCCATTGAGACAAAAAATCTGCCTTCAATTCCTGTCCCTCCTACTCATTTTTTGCTTGACCTTCAGGAAGTCAGCTGGGGCCACATTTTCAGAAGAACGCGGTATGCTTAGATATATTGAAAACCTAGCCAGGAATATCGGTGTACGTGAGATCCACATTTGAAATGCATGAAAAATAACCCTTCTTTCCACCTTCCATAAATTTCCTCTGTGTGTTGCAGGTGTTCCTCCATCGCAGAATCATGTCTTGCAACAACGAGTGTTACACACCAGGTGCACTGCCAGGCCCACGACCAGTCACTCACAGCAACAACGAGCCGTGTGTGAGACTGTGCCCTGACTCAATAGCAGTCATACAACCACCCCCAGTTGCAGTGACACTCCCAGGCCCAATTCTCAGCTCTTTCCCTCAGCAAACTGTAGTGGAATCCTTAGGACCAGCTGGAATTGGAGGCTTATTGGGTTCCGGGAGCTCACTGGGTTCCGGGGGCTCTTATGGTTATGGAGGCTCTCTAGGGTCTGGGGGCCTTCTGGGGTCTGGGGCCTACCTCAATTATGGGGGTGCATGTGGCTCAAGCCGTTTGTGCAACTATGGGGGGGTCAGCTAGTTCTGGCTGGTCATCCTTGGGCAGTGGATACTGTTCCCCATATTCTTCCCGAGGGTTCAGTGGGTACCACGGTGGAAGCTGTGGGCCATGTTAAACCCAGCAGATATCTCCACAAAACCCAGAAGAACCAGGCAACAGGGAAAAAAAAAGATTCAGATTCACGGCTACGTTTATGGGCAATGGCATTCAGAAGTGATGAACTGTGAGTGCTCAACTGTGAGGCTCATACCAAGCCTGTGTGTCTTTCTCATGTTATGCTTCAGCTTACCTTGCTCATCTAATTGTCTCCAACCTTAGTTCTCTTCTTATATTGTGCTTTGCCCTCTATCTAACTAACTGGATAAAACATGCAACTTTAAATGGTTCAAAATGGGACTTGATTGTCAGCCTCTACAGCGGCAACAAAGGAAAAAGAACATCTCGAGTAAAATGCATCATCCTGGAGCGTGGGACTGGTTGCAGCCCTAACTGGAATCCTTTTCATTCTATATTATTTTGTTCTGCAAGTATATACTGCATTTCTCATGCGCATTAAAGTTATGTTGCATCTTATCATTCGCCTTCTGGTTTTCCTTTTGCCTCTATATTTTTATGAGTCATGCTGCTTTAAATACATCTTTGTGCGCAGGGGCATCACCAAGTTTCTACATGACTTAAATCCCTTTTATACTCTGGAATGAGAAGGTAATCTGGCCCCTTAATTGGTCAAAGGCATTATGCAGGCTTTCTGATTAATTTCACCTTTGTTACACTTGCTTCAGACCTCACACTGCTGAACAGCAATTTGCTTTCCTGGAAAGGTCTGGTTATTATAACATCTTCAAGCTACCATGTAACAAAAAGTTAGAAAGGACATCAAAATGATAGTGAAGTCAAATCAAATAAATTACTTACAACTTGAAAATATTTCACTGCGATTTGCTTGGGGGCTGTGAAATAATTATCCACCACTAATTATTATAATACTTTTAGAAAAAAAACCTAAAAGATTGAGTATAGGAAGGGTTAGTGGTCTGTGACTGGGGTCATATGGTGCAGAGGTTCCCAAGACAAAATCCCCCCCGTTCTCCCACACACAGATAAGGTTATTTTAAATTTTATTGATTCTTATAGCATTTTTGACCACATCTGGGGAAAAAATCTGTGGGCGGAACCAACAAAATTATGAACGTTTTGGGAAAGAGACACAGGCTTTTCAACGTAAGGAATGCGAATTGCAATACTTTTCAGGAGATTTGTGTGTGCCCATTCCATAGGTTTCAGAGGAGCAGCTGTGTTAGTCTGTATCCACAAAAAGAAAAGGAGGACTTGTGGCACCTTAAAGATTAACAAATTTATTTGAGCATAAGCTTTCATGAGCTACAGCTCATTTCATCGGATGCATACAGTGGATAGTTATTAACTCTCTCAACATGCCTTCTACTTGGGCTAAGGGGACAGGAATTGTTTCCTTTTGGTTCTGTGAATTGTGGGTGCAACTTGTCAGAAGCCCAGTACCATACAAACGTATTCTGAGTACCAAGTACCCCTCTGCCCAAGTCCCAGCCGCAAACAGACTGTTATGTACGTCAGACCAGGGGAAAGAGAACACCCATTATAATGAGTAGAGCAGTTTGCCTCTCTCAGAGCTATTGTTTCAGACTGTTTTTGTTTCTCTTCATGGAGTCCTCTTATTCAGTGGAGAACATCCTATTGAGATAAATGGGAAACTTCAAACCTCTGGATATCCCCTGTGCTGCAGATGTATGGAGAGATCTCCTTCTTCACAGACTAGGCCTTGAAGTTGGTTAGATGCTTTGAGGTTCCTCTGATCTCCTATCAGTGCCCCTCGATCTTGCTGTTTCCAGCTAGTAGATGCACTTCTCAGAGTCTTTGATCTACCACCTTCTCTTTCCCCAGGGTCCCTCCTGTCTTATTTTGGGTATTTAATTCATAGATACATAGATTCCAAGGTCATAAGGGACTATTCTGATCAGCTAGTCTGACCTTCTGAATAAAACAGGCCAGATTATTCCTAGATTTGATCTTTTAGCAAAGCATTCATATTGAAGACTATAAGCAGCTAACTAGAGTACAAATGTATGGACAAATTTCTGTGAACCTTTTCTTATCAGAGATTTTTTGTGTTTATTCACTTGAATGGCTGCATTTATCTTTATTTATCCCAATTATCAATTGGTATTCCTGCTTTTAAGCCACTTTCTTTAAAGATAAATACAGTCATTCAAGTGAATAAACATAGAGTCTCTGAGAAGAAAAGGGTTCACAGAAATTTGCCATACACCATCGCCATCTACTGGATATGGAAAGCATCTAATAGAAATTAGAGGGCAGCCATCCTCTAGGGAGCTCTGAAACTAGGCTATAAAACACACAGTCTGCATGTGTGCAGAATTTTACTGACCAGTTGATTAGACGTTTCCTCCACAATCCACCAGGTGGAGTGAGCTCTGCTTTCTCTCATAACACCATACAAAAATCATGTTCTATTAAAGCAAGTAAACACAGGCCTTTTGCAAATGAACTTCTCAACCTTACGCACTTTATTCAAAGACAGCACTGGAGAAGTTAGAGATCTATTGTGGGAAAAATAACCAAAAAAACAGTTCTGTGTGCAAATGCCTCCTTTAAAGTTATAAATATTTTGAGCATCTTTTGGGGCATAGTCAGTGACCAGGTCTCCACTCCTGTTCAGTTTTCTCTTCCTGGCATTATTCTGCCCTCTGGCTTAGAAACTGTGCCTCTCTTCACTGCAGTTTGCAGCACTCCCCCCCCTTCCCCCCCCCCCCGCCGGCCCCAATTCTTCCCCTGGGTTTTCTCTGTTCACCACTGCTGGCAGAGGGCTATTAAAAGTCAGAAGATTACACAGATATATTCCACAGTCACAATTCCCCTACCCCTGCCCCCCAGAAAAATGAACAGATATAGGGTACTCTTTAGATACCCCAAGAAAGTTCTTACCTGCCCCGTAAATGATACATCAATGAGGAAATAACAGATGCTGTAGCATTCATGTATTCATACAGTACATATACCAATAACCAAACTAACATGATGCATTCATCATACCTACAGAGCAATTTCAGATCTAACATACATTTCCCTTTATATCACACTACACATATATTCCTGGGGATTTTAATGGGTCCCCATGCTTCTGTCACAGTATTGCCAACCTCAAGAGGTCAAAAATCACGAGCCAGAACCCCCCAAATCATACGACTGACCCAAAAACCATGAGATTAAAAAAAATTAGACTCTCTTCATTAATTCTGCGCACCATCAGTTTTGTTGACCTGTAAGCCACATTATCATAAGACCTTTCAGCTTGTCTATGAAACAGACTCCCCATCATGCTCTGAAGTCACATTAAGAAGAGAAAAAATACTTTCTTGCTAGATTTATTAGAGCCCAAAATTGTTAAGTAAGGGATATATATTTTTAGTAAGGTACTAAACACAACACGCAACAGACTCTTGAGTTAGCAAAATATAACGTACCTGCCAAAGAGACATAAGTGAATAGATGTTCAACTAAATATACTAAAAATAGGACATATCCGTTTGTGGAAAAGAGGAAATAAAATAAGCTCGAAATGCTAGACAAGTGGGATATAAGAGTGTGAAGCTATAAGCAGTGAGCAGAACCAGACAGTACCAAATCCGACTATTACCAGCTGCAAGGCGTGGTTCTCCAGATTGTGGTCAAGGATATATCTTTCTGTTATGCACTGACTAACAATTGGTTAATAAACTCAGCCAAGCTGAGCTATATGAGGGCTCTTTTTTGCCAAAATTCAAACCCATCAAATTTATTGATTCTTTATTATCTACTGTCATAAATATAAAGGGAAGGGTAAACACCTTTAAATCCCTCCTGGCCAGAGGAAAAACCCTTTCGTCTGTAAAGGGTTAAGAAGCTAGGATAATCTCGCTGGCACCTGACCAAAATGACCAATGAGGAGACAAGATACTTTCAAAGCTGGGGGGGGGGGAACAAAGGGTTCGCTCTATCTGTGTTGTCTTTTTCCGGGACCAGAGCAGGAATGCAGGTCAGAACTCCTGTAAAGGGTTAATAAGCAATCTAGTTAGACATGTGTTAGATTCTGTTTTGTTTAAATGGCTGATAAAATAAGTTGTGCTGAATGGAATGTATATTCCTGTTTTTGTGTCTTTTTGTAACTTAAGGTTTTGCCTAGAGGGATTCTCTGTGTTTTGAATCTGATTACCCTGTAAGGTATTTACCATCCTGATTTTACAGAGGTGATTCTTTTACTTTTTCTTTAATTAAAATTCTTCTTTTAAGAACCTGATTGTTTTTTTCATTGTTCTTAAGATCCAAGGGTTTGGGTCTGTGTTCACCTATGCAAATTGGTGAGGATTTTTATCAAGCCTTCCCCAGGAAAGGGGGTGTAGGGCTTGGGGGGATTTTGGAGGGAAAGACGTTTCCAAGTGGGCTCTTTCCCTGTTATATTTGTTAGACACTTGGTGGTGGCAGCAATAAAGTCCAGGGACAAAAGGAAAAATAGTTTGTACCTCGGGGAAGTTTTAACCTAAGCTGGTAAGAACAAGCTTAGGGGGGTTTTCATGCAGGTCCCCACATCTGTACCCTAGAGTTCAGAGTGGGGAAGGACCTTGACATCTACTTTTATTGATTATTGAAAAATTTATAGCAGTTCAGACTGTCCCCCTGAACTCCATCAGTTCAGCTTCCACCCAGCCCCATCGCTCCCATCTGTTCAGCCCCCAAAACCCCAGCCCTCCATCAGTGGAGCCCTCAGCCTCATCTCCACTCCTTATGAAGCTCTTCACCCTCCTTTCCCAGAACTGGAGGAAGCTGCAGTGAGACCTCCCTTTTAGGCTGGGAATGTCAGCTCGTTAAAACAAAGGGTGGCTCAGGCTCAGGCCCAGTGGCTATCACCACCCTTTGCTGGAATCTCTGGGTGTTTTTATCTAGCCCTTTGCTCATTTCCACCATCTTTCCCTGCCCCTGCCATCTTCAGAAGGAGCTGGCATGACTCACTTCATGGAGGATAGCCGGAAGAGCAATGCAACTTCTGGCCTGTGGACAGTTTCTGAGAGTTTTGAAATTTGGGTCCATCCCTGAATCAGGGTGAAAGCTTGAGATCTGTGAATTTTTCACAGGACCAAGTATTTTGTGGGGGAAGAGTTTGAGAGACTGCCAGGCCAGAGGGGATCATCTCAGAATATCATATCCCTCATTCCCCACATACCAGGAGCTCAGTGTGCCCACCGTCCCCCATACCAGGGTCCTCCATTCTCCACCATGGCCCCCCAGCCTCCCATTCCATTCCTGGGCGGGAATCTGGTGTCTCCCCAACCCAAGCTCCACATGATCGCCATCCTGCTGGCTGCAGCTTTTAATTATCAAACCCAGGGGGCACCAGACATGTGTGGGGCACAGGGGACCTTGGGGTGGGGGATAAATTGGGGTGGCATGTGATGGGTACTGTGCCCAGGCACCTCAAAGCCTCTCCTCCTGCTCCTTCCCCTGCAGATCATGTGCAGCAACAACTGGATCTCCCCTGGGGATTACTTTCCGACTGGTAGAAGCATGTGACCAGTTGGACTGGCGGTGACCAGTTTTACTTTGTGGTCTGCCACTCAGGACAAATGATGACTCACCTGCACTCACCCTTACCTGCAAAAAATAGGATAATTTCCCTCCTTAAGTTGTTGACTTTTTTGTTTTATTAATAAGGCTGCAGCCTGCACACCATAAATTATCCCTAAATGTTGAGTTGTGGTTTGTGGGATCCCCTAGGCAATAACTCGCTGGGGATAGTCAGAGGCTTCAGCAGAGCAAGGCTTTCAAAGCACTTCACAATCAACCATTAACACTTTATAGGTACCCAGTGCTAAGTTATTATATTATTACAGGTATGTGACAGGCTTTGGATTGGGTAATCACGTAATTTAAAAATATACGAGCAATGCCATCTATCTCATTCCCCTACTCGGGTCATGATTTATAGCCTCGAAATCCAGGATTATTTCATTTGAGTTAAAAAGTCACTTTGTCTTTCTTTTCATACAAAATCCTTTTTAAACTTTCTGGGTCAGATTCTCAGAGGGTGTAAATCAGCACAGCTCCATCTGTTTTGATGATATTATTCTGACTTATAACAGCGTATTTCAAATCACATATTTTAGGAAACTCCAGCTTTTTCAACAAGCTATTTCCACTTTTTCTATGCTCTAAAAAGACGGTCTATCTACAGATGGCATGTCAATGAATGTATTCACTCTGTAGCCTAGTTAAATATCCCACGACCTTCCATTATAGCCACCTCCCCCATGCATTTACCTCTGGTACATAAAGGGTAGGTGAAGGAGGACTGTCTGGCGTTGAATTAATGAGACTTGGACAATTGAAGGCCAAGGTTCCAAAAATGATTTTGAGTGCCTCTCTCTTGTCTTCATCCACCAATATGTTAAATAGGGGATGATAACACTTTGCTGTCTCTTGGAGGGCATTCGTTTCTTTATATTTGTGGTTTTTTCATAGCTGCACACTTCTGTGGGGTCTTAGTGTTTCCATATAAATCCCTATGATAGTACTGACCACTGACAATTCCTATATCCCTAAATCTGCCCCGCAAGGAGGTCCAGAGGAGACTTCATAGGATGTCTCCTTCTCCCTTTGCCCCTGTTTATAGGAAGCTCAGCTTTGACTGTAAATCTATTCCAGAGATAGTGGAATGGTTTTCCAAAAAAAGGAGTATCGTGAGTGCTCTCCATACATGGTCAGACTCTTACTTTGTTGAATTTGCTGTGGGTCGTGGATGGAGTTGTAGGTTGAAGACTAATCCAAAGCTTTACAGAAACACTATATTTGTTGCCTAGCACCCACTGCCAACGTTCACATCAAGTCCCCATTAACCCCAGAACAGACAACCCCCCAAAGCATTCCAGTATAACTAAGGTCACTTCAGAGAATTATTTCAGATCACCACTGGGTGAAATATGCCTTGTATCAGAGCCAGAGTGAATAATTAGGGTATGGTGATGCTAAGCATGAAGAATTTCCACTCTCTTAGGAATTGCAAGAAGAAACTCCAATTTCTTCCTGACTAGATATAAGACTGAATGTAAAGAACTAAAGTAGACACCTGTGTGTAACAGCAAATTGTACTACCAACACCACCCTGAGCCACCTGGCTCATGTAAAGTTAACAACTACAAAAACCTGTAAATGGAGACATCTTAATTGATGCGTCTCTCAAATGTGGTCAATGGAATGATACCAAAAATTAGTCTGGCAAATAAAGTTTTAATATGAAAGAAATGTGTAGTGTATAATCTGCATGTCATATCATGTGGCTTGAGAATGGACTAATAATTATAAGCAGTGGCCAAAACGATCAGCAGGAGGAGTTATATTGGCAATAAAATTTGTTTTGTCACTAATTAGGACCTTGTGCACAAAAGGAGCCTAAGATCCTCCAGGCTGGCTGAGAAATTGAATAAGAGCTCTTGCCACTCAGGGATCTTCTAACCAATTCTCTTGCATTATTCGCCACAGTGAACTCCATAAGTCTGATATTTTATTCAAATCAATCTCTTTCTAAATGTCAAAATGCACACTTTTACTTGCAACTGAATCCTACAAAAATACTTTGTGCTTGAGCAATGTAAAGGTGTTTTTGTTTGTTTGTGAGGATTTTTTTATTCAATTGCAGCTTTGGTGTGTGAAAATTGTAGAAGTTAAGGCTGTTTAGGACATCCAATGATTACTAATTTTAATTCTTGAATGCAAATCCATTAAGCAGCTTTAAAAATATCAGCCTGAAAGTGCTTTGGCTACTAGAGAGTATTAATATATATATATATATGAGATGTGTAGGGCCCTATCAAATTCATGGCCATGAAAAACATGTCACAGACAGTGAAATCTGTATAGTATAGGGTAAAAGCACACAAAAGACCAGATGTCACGGGGGGAGACCAGCGTTTCTCAAACTGGGGGTCCTGACCCAAAAGGGAGTTGCAGAGGGGGTCACAAGGTTATTTTAGGGGGGTTGTGGTATTGTCACCCTTACTTCTGTGCTGCCTTCAAGTGCAGACGTAAGGGTGGCAATACCATGACATGCCACCCTCCCTTCTACGCTGCTGCTGGTGGCTGCTCTGCCTTCAGAGCTGGGATCCCGGCCAGCAGCCACCACTCTCCAGCCGCCCAGCTCTGAAGGCAGCCTCTGCCAGCCACAGCACAGAAGTAAGGGTAGCAGTGCTTCAACCACCCCCTACAATAACCTTGTGATGCCCCCCCTCCCCCAGCTCCTTTTTGGGTAAGGACCCCTACAATTACACCACCATTACATTTCAGATTTAAATAGCTGAAATAATGAAATTTACGATTTTTTAAATCCTATGACCATGAAGTAGACTGGACCATGAATTTGGTAGGGCCTTAATGATGTGTATATATATGTGGATATATGCCACATCCTCCACTATCTTCAGTGGAGCTACATCAAATTTTGATAGCTGAGGATATGACCCTATGTATTTTTTATAAAACTGTGGAGACTGGATTTCACGTATAACATTTGCCGTGTAAATTGATTGCTGCTTTCAATTTTGTTTACACTGATCAATGAAATTTGGGGGTAATAGAAATAAATTCTCCTTCTTCAGGGCAAAACCATGCAGGTGCTAAGAAGAAACTGCTTGGGTGGCTAATTTATTTGCTAATAGACCACTTCAGGGTTCTTCTACTTTCCTATGAAATATCTGGTGCTCGACATTGTCACAGAGAGGGTACTGGGCTAGAAAGACAGATGGTGTTATCTTATATGGCAACTCCTGAGTTATATGTAGATCTGGTGTTTTTAAATCCAGATCAATTTTAAACAGGCTGATGGCACCACTGAATTAAAAGGGACTCTACAGATGATGTACACATGATGACTGTGTAGCCCTTAGAGGGTTTGCCCTTCCCCCGCCACACACACACAGATGTCAAATAATCTTTTTCTTCATTTTTTTAAAATCAATTAGCCATCCTAAAACAAGTTTGTTTTTTGTCCCCACTACTCCCCTTTGAAGGCTGTTCCAGAACTTTTCTCCTTTGACAGTTAGAAACATTCAGCTAATTACAAGCCTAAACTTGTTGATGGCCAGTTTATATCCATTTGTTCTTAGCCAACATTGTCCCTTAACTTAAATAGCTCCTCTCCCTCTCTGCTGTTTATCACTCAGATATATTTATAGAGACCAATCATATCTCCCCTCGGCCTTCATTTGGAGAGGCTAAACAAGCAAAGCTCCTTGAGCCTCCTCTAGTAAGGCAGGTTTTCCATTCCTCAGATCATCCTGGTCGCCCTTCTCTGCACAGGTTCCAGTTTGAATTAATCTTTCTTAAACATGGGAGACCAGAACTGCACACAGTCTTCCAGAGGAGGTCTCACCAGCGCCTTGTATAATGGTACTAACACTTCCTTCTCTCTGTTGGAAATACCTCGCTTGCTATATTCCAGGTTGCATTAGCCTTTTTCGCGGCCACATCACATTGGCAGCTCATAGTCCTCCTGTGATCAACCAATAAACCCAGGTCTTTCTCCTCCTCCGTCACTTCCAGCTGATCTGGAAGCAATTTTCATTTTTTTCTATGTTCTAAAAGGGCAGTCGATCTCCAAAGGTGTGTCTATGAATGTATTCACGCAGTGGCCTAGTTAAATATCCTGTGACCTTCCATTATAGCCCACCTCCCCATGCATGTAGCTCTGGTACATAAAGGAAAGGTATAGAAGATAGTCTCATGTTTCAGTCATGTGGCTAGGACAATTGAAGGCCAACTTTTCAAAAATGATTTTGGAGTAGTAGAAACTGGATGAAATTACACAGATCTGATCTGTTCCTGTTTTGCAGCTAACAGAATACTCTGTGAGCCTCTGCAACCACCAGCACTCCAAGATGTAATAGGCTTTGAGATGGCTGAAGATGACTCTTAGAAAGTTACTGTAAAACTTGCTGTTCCAGGGTCTGAATCACAGTCTGAAACACTCAAGAGGGATCCTCCTTGGACAGGACTCTGAATTGAAGATCATCCAGGAAAGGTACATCGGCATCCCCTCCTGCCTGAGAAAAGCCACCAAAATGACGAGGACTTTCGTGAACATTCAAGGTGCGGACGACAGTCTGAAAGGCAGAAAATGATCTGTCCCATGAGCCAATGAAAGAAATCCCACATGTGCCTGGTGAAATGGTTCGTGAAGATAGCTCCCCGTCAAGTTGATTGACGTAAAGTAATGCCCTGTCAGATTACTGCCACTATCGACTGCGGGGTCTTCACCTTGAATCTTGTCCTCCTTGTGAACCTGCTCAATTGTTTTAAGTCCAACACTGCTCTGTCCTCCCCGGAACTCTTGGGTACCAGAAACAAGATGGAGGAATGGCCAGAGAACATCTCCGCCTCTGGAGCTCACTCTCTTGCACTGATTCACGAAGGACGATCTATAGCCTGCCTCTTTGGAGGACTTGAGGATAGTGGTGATGGGACAAAACGACAGTTCGGAATCTTTGAAAATTTTAGGACTTGCCCTTGACGAACCACATCTAGGACCCATCTGTCCGACGCTGAATTTTAATAGCCTGCCCACACAAGCGTTGCTCATCAGACTTCTCCTGGCTGCAGTCCGGGGTTGTTTCTTGCGTTGGAATTTGCATGGGAGGAAGACTGGTCTTTCCCTTTTCCTGGCTTAGACGTGTTCCATCTGCTTTTACTGTAGCCCTGCCTTCCGTACTTAGAGGAGTAGCCACAAAAAGGATACTTAGGCCTGTAATTAGAAGCCACTCTATTTACCTGTCAGTGGACCCCTTAACGAGCCAGGTCATGATACGCACCAGTCTCTCGGCACAGCCCTTTGTCTCATTGGAGCCCCTAGTGAGCCAGGCACTGCTGCAGAAGTGCCGCTCGGCATAGCTGTGTTGCCTCACTGAATCCTAGAGTGAGCAAGGCAGGCTTCTGTAAGGGCTGACTCAGACCTTGCTAAAGCAGGCAGAGTAAATTTGTCAGAAATCAGTGATGGGCCAACAGGACCCTCACTACCTGCTTCTTCCTCCACATCTGGGCTGCTCTCCCTCTCCGCCCTTCAGGGCTGTCTGTCCAGCACATGGTCAACCCTCAATGAGCAAGGTCCCATAAGCCCCTGCAGGTGTGGTGTGGCTGGCCTTTCACACAAGCAGGGCTCGGTTAAGCCCAGGTATTTTTACATCCTTTTTCTTCCAAATTCCTTGTTCCTCTGATTGCCTGGGAGGTGTTCCGCCAGAGAGGCCTGCCCAGATGCACTACCCAGGAAGCTGCTTTTTCATTGTGTTTTTCTTTCTATGCATGAGAACCTTGTGAGCAGGGCCTATAGCTCTGGCACCCTCTGGGGATGAGTCAGAGGAACGGCTGTCCCCTCAAGAAGAACAGACCAGTTTTCTCCTAGTTTTCTTGGGCAAACTCTTGAACATTTTCCTTCAATTACTCCTTAGGGGAGGTGGGGATTGTGAACCTGAGTCGGATGAGGCGTTTTGTGAACTGCTTCGGCTAACAGACATTTCTTTACCTTTGCCCTTTTGAGAAAGGATAGGCGGCCAGTGAAGGCATACTGCAGCTGCTGCCTGGGGTTCGCAAGATTTCACCTCAGAGGCTGCCAGCACTTTTGGCCCCAAATTCAGGAGCCTCCTGTCCCATAAGGGATTTTTTTCCTTGAGGGCAATTCCCTTCTTCTCCTCCCCATGAAGAATTCCTGACTTCCCCTGGGGCAGAGGGTTAGAGATCGAATTGCCCAATGAAAAAAGAGAGCGGGAGATGATGCGACCTATGCATCAGCAGTGCACGCATCAAAATGGTCTGACCTGAAGGGTGGGGAGAGAATCCCAGATTGGTTTTACCAGCCACTTCTTGCTCTGTCTGTGGTGGATTTGTCTGGTCCCACTAATGGTTTTCCTATGCCGGGCAGCTGCCCTTTGACATAATAGCCTTCAATGGCAGAACAGCTCCCTTAATTTTTCCACCATCCTTTGGGACATCCATGGCCTGGCTCTCAGTCTCCCTGCTGGTGGGGATCTCCTAGGGAACCAGCTCCTGGGTCGGGGAAGGTGGCTGAAGTGAACCCTTTCATCAGGTGGATGACAGGGGCTAGAATGCACAAGGCAAACATCTCCTTCTGCAAAGATACAGAGCCGGATGGACATAGCAGTGCAGTGGGGGATGGCAGGAGATCTATATATATATATATATAGATATATATAAAATTCTCTCTTGCTGATTCTGGATTCTTCTGCCCTCCCAATAGCTCCAAGAGGCAGAACAAAATGGAGGGGGCCTTCAGAAAGGGGACGCTAGTCCCTTGTCTGCCCCCTCCACCTACAAACAGGTGATGACCCACTGAGGATCTGGGAACTTGGCTCTAAGAGAGAATACATTCTTTTCCTATCTTCCTTTTATTATTTCTTTGTTGTTTGTTTACTCAGGAAATTTGCAAACTTATTTTCACATCTATTTTCATAAATTTCCATACATTTCGCGGTGTCTTTGTGGAGATCCCTTGGGCAATAACACTCATCAGGGAAGTTCTCAAGCTTTCCTGTCATGAAGGATTTCAAAACACTTCAAAAACATTCATGCATTCTGTATACATGCAAAGTGCTGTGTTATTAACATCTTAATGATGTGTTATTGCTTTGGGATGCACAAGTACTGAGTGATAACATCACTTTACACACATCAGAGTCCTCTGATCTCGTTCCCCTCTTCAGATCACATTTCATAATCTTGGAGTTCATTTGATTTTCATTCAAAAGTAACTACACATTTGTTTTTAGAGAAATTCCTTTTAAAGCTGATAGGTAAGATCCTCAGCTGGTGTAAATCAGCACAGCTTCATTGGTCCTTTTTGGTCATGTAGCTATGAATTTATGAAGAGATTTCACTGTCAAGACACAGATGAATATTTGCCCCTGTATGCCAAATAGTATTTTCCAAGGGTACTCCCAATTTACCTCTGTAAGGGTTATAAAGGACTGGCCTCTCTCTTGTATGGCATGTCTGCAAATTTATTTAGCAGGTGGCTTGTTACTTGGTTAAGATGTCCGTGCCCTTTAGCCATTTCCCATTCCCTGTGAATTTAGTCCTCATACGTAGAGGAGAGGATGGATAGTCTAATTAAAGCATCATGTTCAGAGATTTTAAGACCAAGATTTTCAAAACTGACGCAGTGATTTTTGGGCGCCTGACCTGAGATCCATTAAAGGGGCCAGATTTTCAGAGGCTGGGTGCTCAGCACTTTCTGGAAAACAGTCCTGTTTTAAGCTGGGGGGGCTCTAGTTGTGTGCTCAGAAGTTGACACACCTCACACTGCAAATCATGGATGAAAGTCTTGGCTGTGGGTTTAGACACAGAATGAAGGAACCTGGCTAAATCAATAAGCTCTCTCTCCACTGCAGTCCCTGTATTGGTTGCATTCTGCTTAGATGTTCCTTTCCTTAACCCCCTTTTCCTCCACATAGACTCATAGAGGAGCAGAGCAGTGACCTGGTGTGGGGGTTTGATGCGGGGTTTCCTGGATAAATTTTCAGGGGCTCCCTGCCCCACAAGACCAATCACAGCTCAGCTTTGTGCTGGACGGTGCCAAAGGATCCTCCTTTGACACTGAGGAACCCTGTTGCTGACCAACTGCGAAGAAGCGGCAGCCCCGGACACTTAGCATGAGCTATGGAAGAAGCACAGGGCTATTCATTCTTTCCTTCTGTTGCACCCACCCGTGCACCGGGGGCAGAGCTCAGGGCAAGCAAATGATTGTTATCCTTAGTGGATCCTTTGGGCACATAGCTGCTGTCCTTGCGATGCTGACAGACCATTGCATTTTCTTTCCTCTTTGGATCAAAACTGCGTTCGGGTTTCTGCTTGTTCTCACATGGTCTTTGAAGGAGGTGAATCTATTTTTTTTATTATTTATTTATTGTGTGGATCGGGGCAATGAGGGTGGAGAGGAACACACCTATCAAAATTGTGGGCTTCCTGTCGAGCTGGGATAAAAAGATTTACCAGCAGACTCCGCTCAGAACCTATTTCTATGGTGGCTCGAACCCTCTGCGTGGGGGTGAAGAGTAACCTGGTACAACCAATGATCCAGACCTCGGTAGCCGTGATGGATTCTCTGACTGGGCAGCCAGTTTGACTTTTGGGGTCTGCCACTCAGAGCAAAGGGTGACTCATCTGCACCCACCCTTCGATAGAAAACATGATTATTTCCCTCCTGAAGCTGTTTACAGTCTTGTTTAATAAAGTTCTGCTTTTTACACCACAACTTATTCCTCAATGAGGAGGTGTGGTTTGGTGTATTCCCTGGGAAATAACACTCGTTGGAGAATGTAATGAGGATTCAAAGATTTCTAACCGCTTTACAAACACTCATTAAAGGTTTATACAAGCAAAGTACTGTATAATTTGAATATTAAATAGATATAAATGGCTTTTGACACCCATGCATTGAGTAATAGTATTGCCTTCGAATGAGCATGCAAGGCCACTAATCTCGTTCCCCTAATCAGGTCATGATTTATAGCATTAAAATGCAGGGTTATTTTATTTTAACTAAAAAGTAGCTTTGCATTTCTTTTCATATAGCTCACGGGCGAGATTCTCCGCTAGTGCAAATCAGCACAACTCCAGCTCCTTTGATGGTACCACAATAATTTACAACAATTTATTTTAAATAATGTATTTTAGGAAGCTCCAGTGCGATCAACAAGTTGTTAAAGCTTTTTTCTATGTTCTGACTCTTCTGTCTACCAGTGGCAGACTTAGTTAAATATCCTGTGACCTTCCATTATAGCCCACCTCCCCATGCATGTAGCTCTGGTACATAAAGGAAAGGTATAGAAGATAGTCTCATGTTTAAGTCATGTGGGTAGGACAATTGAAGGCCAACATCTCAAAAATGATTTTGGAGTAGTAGAAACTGGATGAAATTACACTGATCTGATCTTTTCCTGTCTTGCAGCTAACAGAATACTCTGTGAGCCTCTGCAACCACTGTTTACAGTCTTGTTTAATAAAGTTCAGCTCTTTATGCCACAACTTATTCCTCAATGAGGAGGTGTGGTTTGGTGTATTCCCTGGGAAATACCACTCGTTGGAGAACGTAACGAGGATTCAAAGATTTCTAACCGCTTTACAAACATTCATTAAAGGTTTATACATGCAAAGTGCTGTATAATTTGAATATTAAATAGATATAAATGGCTTTTGACACCCATGCATTGAGTAATAGCATTGCCTTCAAATGTGTATGCAAGGCCACTAATCTCATTCCCCTAATCAGGTCATGATTTATAGCATTAAAATGCAGGGTTATTTTATTTTAACTAAAAAGTAGCTTCGCATTTGTTTTCATATAGCTCACGGGTGAGATTCTCCGCTAGTGCAAATCAGCACAACTCCAGCTCCTTTGATGGTACCACAATAATTTACAACAATTTATTTTAAATAATGTATTTTAGGACGCTCCAGTGCGATCAACAAGTTGTTAAAGCTTTTTTCTATGTTCTGAAAGACTCTTCTGTCTACCAGTGGCAGACTTAGTTAAATATCCCACAACATTTCATTATATCCCACCTCCTGGTGCATTTAGCTCTGGTACATAAAGGAAAGGTGAAGAAGGATTGTCTGGGGTTTAAGTCATGAGGCTAGGACTACTGAAGGCCAAAAAATTTTTAAAACGATTTTGGGTGCCCCTCTTGTCTTCATCCACCAATATATTAAATTTGTGATGACAACACTCTGCTATCTTTTGAGGGGTATTTATTCTAGATCTTAGGGTTTTTTTTTTCATAGCTGCCTGCTTCTGTTCTACATAAGTATCTCCAAGTAAACCTCTGTGAAGCAGCAAGTACTGATCACTCTGACGATTCCTATATCCCTACATCTGCACAGAGAGGTCCATGGGGGACTTCATAGAGTGTCCCTTTCTTCCTTTCTCTCAGTTTATAGGAAGCTCCACTTGGAGTGCAAAACTAGTCCAGTGATGGCGGAGTGGCTTTCTCAAAGAGGTGCTCCCCCAACGTGGTCAGACTCTTTGTCACATTTGCTATGTTGTATTGATGTGTCATGGATGGAGTTGTAGGTGCAAGAGCTGTTAAAAAAAAAACAACCCGCAACAATTTTCTTTCACCCACTGCGGACTTTCATGTCAAGTCAGTCTGAAATCTACAACAGGCAGCCCTCTTTTGCTGTATGATGACCCCCAAAACATTTCAGTATAACTAAGGTCACTTCAGAGCATAATTCCTTCTCATCACTGAGTGAAATACACCATATGGAAAGGGCCTATGGAGAATGTTAAGTTCCACATAAGCCATATTTTGAAGGCTAATGTAGCAGTTAAATGGCCCATGAAAGTCTTGCAGTGGCTTTCTTTCCAGGAGTGGATTACAACCCCTAGGACCTCATTCAAAGATTCACTGAAGTCACAGGACAGATGTCTGTAAATTGTTATGGATATTGTATTGAACACATAGTGAACAGATAGAGGGTGCAGATGCTAAGTATCCAGAATCCCCATCCTCTTAGGAAATCCCCACTTTCTCCCCAACTAGCTAGTAGCCTGGATTTAAAAGACTAAAATAGAATCCTGGACATAATGGCAAATTGTGCTACTGAACCATCTCTGAGCTCTCTTCATGTAGTAAAGATGGCCAAAAAAACCCCAAACCCACCAACTAACCAACTCTACATCAATGGAACCAGCTTAATTCCTCTTTTATCTCAAATGAGGTCAACGGAATGATACCAGAAATTCATTTTGTACATACAGTTTTTAAGAAGAAAAAAACATGTAGGGTGTAATGTAGGGTGTAACAGGCGTGCCACCCAATGTAGGACTGATCATGTCCTGATAATCACAGGCAGAGAACAAAGCAATAAGCTGGAGGAAGTACATGCGCAACAAATTTTGCAAATAGAGGGCACAAAGAATGTCTCACTTCCTCCAGGATGCCTGAGGAATAGTATAAAAGTGTTCGCCACTCAAGGCTGTTCCAACCACTTCTCTTGACTTAATCTCCTTGGTGAACAGGTAAGTCTGATACTTACTTACTTGGAACTGAATCCTGCAAAAATACCTTGTGATTTTGGCAATCAACAGGGTTTATTTTGTGTGGGGGGTTCCCCCTATTTTTATTGATATATTTATATTTTCATTATTTAACTGTAGGGGTTGGTTTTGGAGACTTTAGAAGTTAAGTCTGTGGATTTCAAAAAGACAAAGGTGTTTGGGACACCTGATTCTTATTAACTTTAATTTGGGAATGCAAATCCATTGAGCGACTTTGCAAACCTCATCCTCAAGGTACTTTAATACTGCAGAGTATTAATCATTTAAAGAAAAAATAACATATAGGTATATATTATATGTGTGTTTGTATGTGTGTATATGGCCACATCCTCCACTCTCTTCAAAGGAGCTAAACCCATCTTTGAAAACTGAGGATCTAGTCCATTTTTTTAAATAAAACAATGATATTTGATTTCATATATAACTTTTGAAGTGTAAATATATTGTTCCCTTCAATTTAGTTTTCATTGATAGATTAGATAAAAACATAACAGTCAGACTGGGTCAAGACTAATGGTCCACCTAGCCTAGTATCCTGTCTTCAGATAGTGGCCAGTGACAGATGTTTCAGAGGGAATGAACAGAACTGGGCAATTATTGAATGATCCACCGCCCTGTTGTCCAGTCCCAGCTTCTGGCAGTGAAAGGCTTCAGGACACCCAGAGCATGGGGTTGTATCGCTGACCATCTTGGCTAACAGCCATTCATGGACCAATCCCCCATGAGCTTATCTAATTCTTTTTTCGAACCCAGTCATATTTTGGCCTTCACAACGTTCCTTGGCAATGAGTTCCACAGGCTGAGTGTGAGTTGTGTGAAGAAATACTTCCTTTTGTTTGTTTTAAACCTGCTGTCTATTAATTTCACTGGGTGATCCTTGGTTCATAGAATCAGAGGACTGGAAGGGACCTCGAGAGTTCATCTAGTCCAGTCGCCTGCACTCATGGCAGGACTAAGTATTATCTAGACCATCCCTGGCAGGTGTTTGTCCAACCTGCTCTTAAAAATCCCCAATGATGGAGATTCCACAACCTCCCTCGGCAATTTATTCCAGTGCTTCACCGCCCTGACAGTTAGGAAGTTTTTTCTAATGTCCAACCTAAACCTCCCTTGCTGCAATTTAAGCCCACTGCTTCTTGTCCTATCCTCAGAGGTTAAGAAGAACAATTCTTCTCCCTCCTCCTTGTAACAACCTTTTATGTACTCACATGTGTTATGTGAATGGGAAAATAACACTTCCCTCTTCGCTTTCTCCACACCATTCATGAATTAATAGACCTCTGTCACATCCCCCCTTAGTGGTATTTCGATATTTTCTGTTTTATGATCTATCCCTTTCCTAAAGGTTCCTCAACAGACTCCAAATCAATAGTTTGGGAGTAATAGAAATCAATTCTCCTTCTTCAGAGCAAAAACCAGGCTCCACCTTAGGGATGTCAGAAAAAAAACATCCTGTATGTGTAGTTTATTCCCTAGTAGACCACTTGAGGGGTTACTGCTTTCCTATGAAATATCTGTTACTGAAAGCTTTCACAAAAAGTACGGGATGGGGCTAGGACAGCTGGTGCTACCGAATATGGCAATGGCTAAGTTATATGTTGAACTGGGTGTTCTTAAATGCAGATAAATTGTAAACAGGATGAATTACAAAGGGACTGTACAGATTTTCCTAGCCCTCATTGTCTCTATGAATCAGCTCTTCATACATAAAACAGGGATAGCCAACCTTTCCTCCCTCCCCTTGTCTCTCTTGTTTAGTTTGTTTTTATGCACTGCAGGGCAGAGAATGTCTGTTACTCTGTCTCTTTACAATGTACAGTACAATGAGGCATGGATCGGAGAGCTTTTCTACACGGTACGACAGTCTAGACAATGGTGGTGTGAATTATAGACCGCTTGAAGGTGTTCTGCCCTGTGCGGAACCCACTGGCACGAACTGAAATGGACCTAGTGCATGTTAACATAGTCCTGAAACAGGATTACATTGATGCAAATTAGGTACATTTTAGTTTGTGCCAGCAAGTTGTACACAGGGGAATTAGAGTGTGACATGCTGGCACACTCTACAGTTGAGACCCCCATAGTCTGCATTGCAGCACAGTATCGATGAGAACTCAGATGCTGCTTCTAGAAGCGACTGGAATTCAAATATTAACAAAAAGATTAACAGGTGGGTGTGCCTGAATTCTAGTCCTAGCTCTTCCCTTCATTCAACGTGTGACCTTAGGCAAGTCATTTGGCCTCTCTGTTGCAACTTCCCTTCTAGTGAAACAGGGGTAATAACTACCTAATTCACATAGATTGTATGACAGCAAATGGGTGCTTAGAGCTGTGAAGATATTCTATGTAAGTGCTAAGTAGGATTATAATGATTATCTGTGTTTGAAATAATTGATTTAGTTTGATTTAGCACTTGTGGGAGACGGGGCTCAAGAAACAGGGAGAGAATTAAAATGAATGGATGCAGATGGTGCAAGGATGAAGCGGTTGTGAGCGCTAGAAAGATCATCAATGAAGGCTTTACTCACCAAGGGATTAAGTCATCATTTTCTTCATTATATATCAATCTATCCCGGTTCCTACATGATACCCCTTACCACAATAGCTGAGAGTTGTACCTCTTATTCCACTGGCAGTTTGCCTTTTGTTTACTCCCTACTTTATATTTCAGGCTCAACTCTATTGCAGAAAGATGTATTCCAGTGAGGAGTTCTATAACAAAGGTCAGCAGCAACATCCACAACAGAAACACCCAGAACCATGTCTGCCGCAGAAAGGCCAAAAACCATGTCCGAAGCCGTGTCCGAAGCCGTGTCCGAGGCCGTGTCCGAGGCCGTGTCCGAGGCCATGTCCTCCGTGTCCGCAGCCATGCCCACCAATGTGTCCACCAATATGCCCACAACCATGTATTGATGTCCGCAACGAGCCGTGTGTCGCACAATGCGGTGACTCGACTGCACTAGTCTATGCACCACCGGTTGTCGTGAGATTCCCAGGCCCAACTCTTGCCACTTGCCCTCAGTATAGCGTAGTGGGATCCTCACTACCAGATGGAATTTTAGTCCCATATGGTTCTGGGGGCTCCTTCGGTTTCGGGGGCTCATCCTTCGGTTTCGGGGGCTCATCCTTCGGTTTCGGGGGCTCATCCTTCGGTTCCGGGGGCTGCTCCTTCGGTTCCGGGGGCTGCTCCTTCGGTTCCGGGGGCTCGTACCCATGCCAGTATGGAAAATGTGGGCCATGTTAAACCCAGCAGGAATAACCATGGAAGAAAGAGCAACAAGGAAATGACAAACAGGATACAGATTCATGGCTGAGCTTATGGGATTTAGAAGTGATGGGCATCCACAACTCCTACTGAACTCAGTCGGAGCTATGAGAGCTCAGCACCTCCTAAAAATCAAGCATACGTGTGTCTCTCTCATGTTATGCTTTATCTTAGATTTCTGACCCAGGGGCTTCCCATCTTTTCTTTCCCCTTCATATATTGTCCTTTGTGCTATTAGATGCCGGTAGGGATAAAGCAAGTAACATAAAAAATGTATAAAAGAGCATATGATTGCCAAACTGTACAGCTGCAACAAAGAAAGAAGAATATCTTGTGTAAAATGCATCACCTTGCAGAAGGTGATTGGTTGTAGGCCTTATTGAAATGCTAAACACGCTACTTTATTTGCATTCTGCAAGTGTTTACTGTATTTCTCACTCTCATTAAAATTATCTTGCATCATATTATTGGGCTTCTGGTTTTTCTTTCACTTCCATTCTTTGTTTACATACCACTCTGTGTGAAAGTCAAGTTTGTGGAGAGGACAAATGCCAGGTCTCTGCCCTACTCAGATTCTGAAGTTAGATGCTAATCAAGTACCTTAAAACAGTGGCTCTCAACCTTTCCAGACTACTGTCCCCCTTTCAGGAGTCTGATATGTCTTGTGTACCGCCAAGTATCACCTCGTTTAAAAACTACTTGCCTACACAATCAGACATCAAAATACAAAAGCGTCACAGCTCACTTTTACTGAAAAATTGCTCACTTTCTCATTTTTACCATATAATTATAAAATAAAGCAATTGGAATGTAATATTGTACTTACATTTCAGTGTATAGTATATAAAGCAGTATACATTAATCATTCTCTGTATGAAATTTTAGTTTGTACTGACTTCGCTAGGGCTTTTTATGTAGCCTGTTGTAAAACTAGGCAAATATGAAGTTCGTGTACCCCCTGGAAGACCTCTGTGTACCCCCAGGGTATGTGTACCCATGGTTGTGAACCACTGCCTTAAGAGGTCAATAGAAATATGCAGGTCTCCTGCCATGTGGAGAATTTTACCCTCTTTACACGTGTTTCAGAACTCACTTTATTGTGTAACAATTTTCCTTCCTTGGAGAGGCTTGGTTATACCTTCTTCTAGCTACAGAGTGGGAGAAGTATAGGTAAAAAATATGCCTGGAAAGGTTAATCATTATTAATTCATCCTGCCACTCAAAAATCAGAGAAACTATATACCTCTGATGACTCCAAAATGGGTACCTCCACATAGTCAACTCCACCTAGAAAGTCAACAAAATAAGAAAACATTGATTCATATAAGAACAACCATATTAGGTCAAACCAATGGCCCAACTAGCCCAGCATCCAGTCTTCCAACAGTGGCTGATGCCAGATGCTTTCGAGGGAATGAACAGAACAGGGCAGTTTTGTGCTATCCATCCCATGTTGTCCAATCCCAGCTTGTTGGAGTTGGAGGTTTAGGGACACCCACAGCATGGGGTTCTGTCACTTAGGTAGCCTTGGTAGGCCTGATGGAATATCTGGCTTGGAAGACAGTTTGACTTATGGCTGCCACTCAGAGCAAAGGGTGACTTATCTGCACCAGACCTTTACTGGAAAATATATCATTATTTCCTCCTTATGATATTTACATTCTCTCTCCCTTTTTCAACAAGGTCGCAGCCTGCATGCCATAAATTATCCCTAAATGTTGAGGTGTGGTTTGGGAGATCTCCTGGCCAATAACACTCAATAGGGATATTCTGAGGCTCAAAAGAAGGGCTTTCAAAGCATTTCACAACTTGTTCATGGTATATAGAATCATAGAATATCAGGGTTGGAAGGGACCTCAGGACATCATCTAGTCCAACCCCCTGCTCAAAGCAGGACCAATCCCCAACTAAATCATCCCAGCCAGGGCTTTGTCAAGCCTGACCTTAGAAACGTCTAAGGAAAGAGATTCCACCACCTCCCTAGGTAGCCCATTCCAGTGCTTTACCACCCTCCTAGTGAAAAAGTTTTCCCTAATATCCAACCTAAACTTCCCCCACTGCAACTTGGACCATTACTCCTCATTCTGTCATCTGCTACCATTGAGAACAGTCTAGATCCATTTTCTTTGGAACCCCCTTTCAGGTAGTTGATAGCAGCTATCAAATCCCCCCTCATTCTTCTCTTCTGCAGACTAAACAGAATAATAGAATATCAGGGTTAGAAGGGACCTCAGGAGGTCATCTAGTCCAACCCCCTGCTCAAAGCAGGACCAATCCCCAATTTTTGCCTCAGATCCCTAAATGGCCCCCTCAGGGATTGAACTCACAACCCTGGGTTTAGCAAGCCAATGCTCAAACCACTGAGCTATCCCTCCCCCCATAATAATCCCAGTTCCCTCAGCTTCTCCTCATAAGTCATGTGCTCCAGCCCCCTAATCATTTTTATTGCCCTCCGCTGGACTCTTTCCAATTTTTCCACATCCTTCTTGTAGTGTGGGGTCCAAAACTGGACACAGTACTCTAGATGAGGCCTCACCAATGTCGAATAGAGGGGAACGATCACTTCCCTCGATCTGCTGGCAGTGCTCCTACTTATACAGCCCAAAATGCTGTTAGCCTTCTTGGCAACAAGGGCACACTGTTGACTCATATCCAGCTTCTCATCCACTGTAACCCCTAGGTCCTTTTCTGCAGAACTGCTGCCTAGCCATTCGGTCCCTAGTCTGTAGTGGTGCATGGGATTCTTCTGTCCTAAGTGCAGGACTCTGCACTTGTCCTTGTTGAACCTCATCAGATTTCTTTTGGCCCAATCTAGGTCCCTCTGTATCCTATCCCTACCCTCCAGCATATCTACCACTCCTCCCAGTTTAGTGTCATCTGCAAACTTGCTGAGGGTGCAATCCATGCCATCCTCCAGATCATTAATGAAGATATTGAACAAAACCAGCCCAGGACCGACCCTTGGGGCACTCCACTTGACACCGGCTGCCAACTAGACATGGAGCCATTGATCACTACCCGTTGAGTCTGATGATCTAGCCAGCTTTCTATCCACCTTATAGTACATTCATCCAGCCCATACTTATTTAACTTGCTGGCAAGAATACTGTGGGAGACCATATCAAAAGCTTTATAAATGCAAAGTTTTGTATTATTTGTATATTAAATGTATGTGACCTATTTCAGAAGCCAAAGCACTGAGTAATAGTAAACCTCCCCTAATGAGGAGAATGTCATTCCCTTAAGGAGGTTGTGATTTATAGCTAGTTATTTATTTGGAATGAAAAGGAATTTTGCATTTGTTTTCATAAAAAATCCTTTTTAAAGCTTACGGTATCAGACCCATAGTGAATAATTAGGAGGTAGTGTTGCTAAGCCTGAAGAACTCCCTTCGTCTTAGGACCTGCAAGGAGAGACTGCACGTTTTCTCCATCAAGACACTACCCAGGAGTTAAAGGACTGAAATAAAACCCTGTGCATAACAGCAAACTGTGCAGCTGAAACATCTCTGAACTACTGTAAAGTTGAGGGCGGGAAGCTAAATAAATGGAGCCCGTTTATTCCTGCTGTAACTCAAATGAAGTCAATAGAATGATACCAGATATTAAGCTGTTAAACCAAGTTTTAAAATGGAAGAAATATGTAGCGGGGAATGCACATGTCATGCTGCGCAGGACTGATAATTGACTTAATAACCACAAGCAGTGAGCAGCACAGTAATTTGGAGCCATTATATCTGCAATAAAATTTGCTTTATAACTAATTAGGACCTCATGCAACTAATTAGGACCTTTCAGCTCCTTCAGGCTGTCTGAGAAATTGTATAAAATCACTTGCCTCTCAGGGTTGTTCTAACCACTTCGCTTGCGTTATTCTCCTTGGTGAACTGGGTAAGTCATATACCTGAGTCAACTCTTCTCTTTCTAACTGTCAAAACTGAAGTTTTCACATTGAACTGAATACTCCAAAAATACTGTGATTTTAGTAATTGTAAGTGTTCTGGGGGAGTCAGGGGGGAGAGCAGGGGAAGTGGCCCACACACTTGTTTTTGTTTTTCAATTCAGTTACACACTCAGGTGTGGGCGAACTTGAGAAGTTAAGGCTGGGGTTTTCAAAAACACATTGGTTTTTGAAGCATCCAAATCTTATTAATTTCAATTTGGAAATGCAAATACATTGAGTGACTTTCAAAATATCAGCCTGAAAGTACTTTGATACTGAAGAGTATTAACCTTTTAATACACTAAGAGTCTACTATTCTGTCTTTCTACAATAGCCAGCACAATGTGGCCTTGATCTCAGAGCTTGTCTATATGGCACCACAGGCCAGACTATGGGGATGTGAATTGTAGAGCAGTCAGTTGCACGCTAACTGCCCTGGGTAGACGCTGCTGGCATGAACTAAAAGATACCTAGTGCATATTAACATAGTACATTGACTTAAGCTAGATACCTTTTAGTTCATAGACAGGGTCTACAGGGGGCATTTAGAGAGCAACGTATTAGAGGTATTTGCAATTCACACCCTGAAGTCTGGACTGCAGAGCCACGTAGAGAAGCCCTGAGATCAAGCTCCCATTGTGCTGGGTATTGTACAGAGTAATGCAAGTCCTCAGATGACACTTCTCAGAGCAAATTGAATTCTAATTATAAATAATAAGATTAACAATGGGTAGGTGTGCCTGGGTTGTGGTCCCAGCTCCATGAGACCAGCGACAGCAATATTCAAGCTTCAAAACTCTTATTTCACGGGCAGTGGGGCTTATGTTTACTGACTCCTCAGTGTGTTTCAGGTTTCTCTCTGTTGCAGAAAGATGTCTTGCTATGACAGGTGTGACACACCCTGTGAAGGCCATGCCCAGCACCCTGTGCTGAGAGCTGCACAGAGCCATACGCCAGACGGTGTCCTGGCTCTAGAATTGACACTGCGAGGCCCAAGCTCTTGCCTGCAGGATAGTGAAGTGGGATCCTCCGGACCAGCTGGAATCAGGAGTCTTATACAGTTCCAAGGACTCTCTCTTTCTTGGAGGCTTATACAGTTCCAGGAGTTTCCAAAATTACCAGAGGTTCATCCTTGGGTACTGGATACTGTAGCCCTTATTCTTACTGGCAGTACAATAGATATCGCTATGGAAGCTGTGGGTCATGTGAAGCCCAGCAGGAATTACTGTGGAAGAAGGATTAATCAGGAAATGAAAAACAAGATACAGATTGCTCTGCATACCTTATTCAGGCACATGTGTTTCTTTCTCTCGTTATACTTTATCTTCGATTTCCGTTCTAGTGGCTTCCCACCTTACTTTTCCTCTTATGTTGTGTATTGTTGTATTTGACATTGACCAGGATTTTTTAAAACGTATTTTGGACACCATGGCAGGAGCTCACCTCCACATCTGTCCATCCCTTGATTAGCTATTAATTCTGCCCCCAACCTCCAAATCAATCCTGTTCCCCCGATCCCTGCATCAGTTGGTGCACCACCAATTCAGACCATCCTCCTGCACCCCAGCCGTTCAGCCCCCACCCAGCCTGTCCCCCAGCAGTAGTGCCCCCATGTGTTCAGCCTCCCTATCAGTTCAGCCCTCTACTCTCCCTCTGCTCCTTACTGCATCCTGCATCCTCCTTTCCAAGACCTGTGGGGAAGCTGCAGTGGGGCTCCTCCCCATGAGGGTAATTGCTGATCTGATTTTGTCCTGTCTTGCAGCTAACAGAAAAATTTTGTGGGCCTCTGCAACTATCTGCACTAGATGAACTAGGCACTGAGATGGTTGAAGATGACTTTTAGAAATTTGCTGTAAAATCCTGCTGTTGTCATGGTCTGAGTCACTCAAGAGGACCTTTCCTTGGATGAGACTACGCCTTGAACATCATCCAGGAAAAGCAACACCAGTACCCCCTTCTGCCGGAGAAGAGCCACCAAAATGACAAGGACTTCCGTGAACGCACAAGGTGCGGATGAGAGTCCAAAAGGCAGCACTTTGTATTGGAAATGATTGTCCCCATTGTTAATGGCAGAAATCCCATGAGAGTCTGGTGAATTGACACATGAAGGTCAGTATTCCTCAAGGCGACTGATATAAGGTAAACCCCGGGGCAGATTGCCACCACTATCAACTTCAAGGACTCCATCTTGAATCTGGTTATCCTGATAAACTTTTTCAGGTGACTTAAGCCCAACACCACAAGGGGCACGGTCAAACTGCAAAAAGCAGGGTCCCATTAACCCGGCAGGTGTCGACACGCAGCATAAGCTGGATTTGCTCAGTCTGGCAGTTGTCACATGGCTGATTCGCAGCATAACTTCTCTCTTCCTCTGATTGCCCATGCAGTGTTCTGCCCGAGAAGCCTGCCCCCACACGCTACGCTGGAAGCTGCCCTTTTATTATGCTTTTTCTTTCTATGCATGAAAACCTTGTGAGCAGGGCCTATAACTCTAGCGCCCTCTGGGGACAAGTCAGAGAAACGGCTATCACCTCAAGAAGAGACCAGTTTTCTCCTAATTTTCTCGGGCAACTTCTTGAATGCCTGTTCTCAATTTACTGCGTTGGGGAGGTGGGGATTGTGAACATGAGTTGGATGAGGAGACATATGAACTGCTTCTGCTAACAGGCGTCTCTTTTTCTTTGCCCTTTTGAGCAAGGCTAGAAGGCCTGTAAAGGGACACTGCAACTGCTGCCTGGGGCTCACAAGATGGCAGCCTCTGAGGTGAAGGGACTTTTGGCACCAAATCCAGAAGCCTCTTATCCCACGAGGGATTTATTTCCTTGGAGGAGATTCCTTTCTTCTCCCCGTCCCCCACCCCCATGCAGATTTCCTGACTTCCCCTGTGGCTGAGTGTTGGAGACCGAACTGTCCAATGAGGGAAGGGAATGTAGCCCTTACTGAAATTCTTCATACTCTCCTGTATGTCATTCTGCAAGCATACATGGCACTTCTCATTCGCATTAAAATCATCCTGCATCATACTGTTGGCCTTCTGGTTTTTCTTTAGCTTCCGTTCCTTATTTATGAACCTCCATTCATTATTTATGAATTTAGCTTTGTGCAGAGTGCTACTCAAACTCTGAAGTCAGATGCTAATCAGGTCCCTTAAATGGTCAATAGTATTATGTAGGCCCCCTGACTGGCGTGAATTTCACCTTCATTACACATTTCAGAACTCATGTTATTGTGCAGCAATTCTCCTACCTGGAGAGCTTTGGTTACACCCTCTTCTGGCTACAAAGTGGGAGAGGTATAGGTAACAAATATTCCTAGAATGATTAATAATTCTTCCTGCTCCTCAAATAACAGAAAAAACTATACACCTCTGTTTAATCCAACATAGGGTCCCACCCAGTACTCAACTCCACCTAAAAAGAAAAGAAAATAAGAAAACAGTGAGTCACATCATGTGAGACACTTTGTCTAAGGAACCACAGATGAGCTAAGGTTAGGAGATCCCACGCTCCGAAGAACAGAAACTAAGTATGTTTAAATATCAGTATTCTTAATTGCCTAGGCAAGAATCTCTCAATTTGCATGTGGATAAAATGTCTCTCTCTCTCTCCTGGCTTATAAAGTACCCAAAAAGAGGGACATCTTGCTTTCTTATATAAAATGGATCATGTGGCTTGTTCTAGTGTTAGCCCTGGAAGATGGGAATGCTTATATGCAATCTGAGAATGCATAGACTAGGTCCACTTGAATTAGAAGACAAAGATGTGGTTTGTTCTCATTGTAAATGATTGTTGCACTGCAAAGGTGATTTGAATGATATAGCTCAAGAAGGAGAAAGGCGTAATGAAGGTTATAAGCACCCACCCAAGGTATAACTTTGAAATATTCAAGGCAATTGCTTAAAAGCAGGAATACCAATTGGTAGTCGGAGTCAATAATGAGAAATACAGTCATTACAATGAATAACCATAAAAAACCTGCTAGAAGAAAAGGTTTGCAGAAATTTCTTGTCATACACCATCGCCATCTGCTGGACATCAGAGAAACTAAAGGCTGAAACAAGAGAGCAATTTGGAAAGTGTAGAGACCAGAGGGTGGCCACCTTCAATGAACACTGAAACCAGGGTCTGAAACACAACGTCACTTGTGGCACTCCAGAATTCCTGGAAATATTCCACTCATATCCAGAAGTCTTTGAAAACAATGTTCCCCCTCTCTTGGGGTCTAATTTGTTAAACATTGCTCAGCTCCCCAGAAAGAGTCAGCTTTTCACTCACCCCTTAGGTCCTGGGCCCCTCAGGCCTCCTTCCTGGGGCTGTGTGGGTCAAGCCCTGGCTTCTCAGTCTGCAAACTCTCTTCTTTAGTTCAAAGTTTTTCACAGCCCTCCTTCTGGGACTATATCATGGCAGAGTCTCAAGCTTTCCATGACCCACTTTAGGTGGTGTAAAAACCACCCACATGATCAGTTTGGATCTGCCATACAGGGTCAGACCATGGTCCATTTAACCCACTATCCTGTCTCCAAGAGTGGCCCATACCAAGGGGAATATACAGAATAGGGCAATTATGGATTGATCCACCCCTGTCTTCCACTCCCAGCTTCTGGCAGTCAGAGGTATAGGATTGCCCCGAGCATGGGGTTGCATCCCTAACCACCTTAGCTAATAACCATTAATGGACCCATCCTCCATGAACTTATCCAGTTTGAACCTAGTTATACTTTTGGCCAACATAATATCCCATGGCAATGAGTTCCACAGGTTGACTGTGAAATGTGTGGAAAAAGTACTTCCTTTTGTTTGTGTTGAATCTTCTGCCAATTAATTTCATTGGATGAGCTCTGATTTTTGTATTGTGTGAAAGGGTAAATAACACTTCCCTATTTCATTTTTCACAACAGTCATGATTTTATAGATCTCTGTCATATCACCCCTTAGTTGTTTCTTTTCTAAGCTGAACAGTTCTAACTTTTTAGTGTTGGTCCCAAGATATTAGAAACACAAGGTAGGTTAGATAATATCTTTTACCAGGCCAACTTCTGTTAGTGAAAGAGACAAGTTTCAGAAGAGCTCTGTGTAAGCTCAAAAGCTTGTCTCTTTCACCAACAGAAGTTGGTCCAATAAAAGATATTCCCTCACCCACCTTGTGTCTCTAATCTTTTTAGTCTCTTCTCAGATGGAACCTGTTCCATACCCTTGATCATCTTTGTTCCCCTTTTCTGAACCCTTTCCGGTTCCTCTATATCCTTTCTGAGATGGAATGACAAAACCTGGACACAGTATTTAAGGTGTGGATAAACCATAGATTTATATAGTGACATATGAGATATTCTGTCTTATTTTCTATACCTTTCCTAATAGTTCCTAACATACTGCCAGTTTTTTTGGTGGTTGTTGTGCATTGAGTGGAAGTTATCAGAGAACTATCCACAGTAACTACAAGATCTCTTTCTTGGGTGGTAACAGCTAACGTAGAACCTATCATTGTATATGTGTAGTTGGGATTATGTTTTCCAACGTGCATTACTTTGCATTTATCAATTCTGAAATTAATCTGCCATTGTGTTGCCCAGTCAACCAGTTTTGTGAGATTCCCCTGTAATTCCTCACAGTATCTCTTTGGAATTAGCTATCTTGAATCATTTTATATCACCTACAAACCACCTCAGTTGTTCACTCCCCTTTCCAGATCATTAATGAACATGCACTGGTCCCACAACAGATCATTGGGGGATCCCATTATTTAACTCTCTCCATTGTGAAACCTGACCATTTATTCGTACCCTTAGATCAGGACAGGCATGGCCCCATGCAAAGCTGCTCTTAACCATTGGCTCCAGTTACCCGGTGACAGGTGAGGAACTGATTCCCCTTTTTGGCCTTCCCCCTTCCCCCAGCTCTGGCATGTTTTCCCAGGGTGTTTCTCCAGACCCCAAAGATATGCATAGACCGGGAGAACATTTCCTCTCCTAGCAGTGAAACCTCTAACATTCCTCAGAGCTGACTACCTCTCCACAAGATCAAGAATTGAGAACCCTGTGCCAATACTCCCTGGTAAAAGGAATCAGTAGAGGGATTCTCTTCCCAGTAGTTTGCCACTCAGAGTGATTACGCTGGCGCACCGTTCTCCCCACACATCCTGATGGGAGCTGAGCAGTGGGTTTCGCCCCTCACCTCTCAGAGACATTTACATTTTCAAAGAGCATCAGAAACCTACCAGCAGGGAGAAGTCCTCCTCCTTCATAGTGGCTTCGACTTCTGCATTCTCCCAAGCAGCTGCTGAACACTTGTCTTTGCTTTTCCCCAACTTCCGGCAAGTGTCAAAGGCTGGCAGTAGTCTTTAACTCCTCATTTTCCTCACATCCCATGGGGATTTGATTCCCATCAGCGCTCAGCTGTGCCTCGGTTTCCCCATTTTCAGCTCAGGTTTTATCTGTAGCAACACCCAGATGAGCTCTAGGCACAGCAGTGCTCTGCTCTGCCTCAGTTTTTCTGGTAAGGGAACAGAGTAGCAGCCGGGTTAGTCTGTATCCGCAAAAAGAAAAGGAGGACTTGTGGCACCTTAGAGACTAACCAATTTATTTGAGCATAAGCTTTCGTGAGCTACAGCTCACTTCATCGGATGCATGCAGTGGAAAATACAGTGGGGAGATTTTTGATCTAGCCTCACTTTTCTATTTCTGTTTTCTATTGGACAAAACTGAAATCTTCCAAAGTTTTTTGTGAAAGGAGAGAGAGAGAGAGAGAGAGAACAAGCGCACCCGCAAGAATAGAGGGTTGTTAGAGAGTCCCTCCCCCAAGTTCAAGTCCCTGATCTAACATGATCACACTTGCCAGTCTTCGTCTGGCTCTCTAGTTTTGACCAAAAGTTATGTCTTGTGCCTGAAAAACCTTTTGCAATTAAAGTTTAATCAAAACTGGTACATTTCCCCCAAACAAATTTTGTTTTTAATGAATAGGTATTTTCCTACAAAAAAACCATTTGTTGAACAATTCCCGACCAACTCTAGTCACAAACTTTCTTGAACAAGTTTGTTCTCCACACATATATACCAATTACATGCCAAGAAACAAAACCCCTGCTTTCGGAAATGTGGGTTCAATCCTATGGTCAGTTCATATCCTTGGGAGGTTATACAGACATATACCTGCAGAATGTATGTTGGTGTCGTGATGTTGGCTATCCATTGGCTTTTTTTTTTCTGTTCAGGTCAAGCCAGAATTGCATGCATACTTCCATGTGTTCCCATAAATTCTATTGCAATTTTGCAGCTGACATAGTCTTAGCACAAAGTTAAATTCACTCGGCTGAGAGGGCAGGGACAGTGATTCGGGATGAAATACATCTCCCAGAATTGTGTGATTCATGTGTGTCTAGGACCAAAAGACTCACCAGCAAAGACTGCCATGGTGGCAACTCTAGCCATCTCTACAGGAGTGGAGAGTAATTTGGGTAAGCCTGGTGCCCAGCCTTGGGTGGGCCAGATGCTCTCTCTGGGAGGGGTAACATTTTTTACCTTAGTTTCTGCCGGTCAGGACGATGGGTTTCTCATGCTTGGATTTAGCAGCTACAGCCACCCTTGACTACAAACGTGTATTCATTTCCCAGCATAATTTGGTAACTTTCTTATTATTTATTTAATAATAGCTTTGGCTTTTTTGCTATAAATTATCACTAGCATGTGAGGTAGCCTGAGGGAATGACACTCAAAAGGTGATTCATGTTCTCTCTGAGGCGCTAAAGTCACCCTTTCCTACAAAGTCTACTTGGCTTTTCTCCTCAATATGATTACACTCATATTGCTCGCTCATTTAATAAACCTGCAACCATTTTCACATAAATTATCCTTAAATTATGAGGTGTGTTTCTGGGGATCCCCTGGGCAATGACACTTAATGGGGATGTTCTCTGGTTTCCTAAGAACAAAATTTCAAAGCGCTTCACAAACATTCATTAATGCCTTACACACGCAAAGTGTTCTATTATTATAATATTGAAAATACATTATTGAATTTAGACTCGCCAGTCCTGAGTAATAGCATCACTTTAAATATGTGGGTCAAGGTAATTTATGTCATTCCTTGAACTTCCCCATACATTTGTATCCCTCTTTTGTCTTATAGATTATAAACTCTTTGGGACAGCGACTGTCTTTTAGTTCTCTGTTTGTACAGCTCCTAGCACCAAGTGTCCTGCTCCATAATTAAGGACTCTATGTGCTATGGTAAAATATTAATAATAAAGGTATAAATTTTTGTCATTTTATTTGGGAGCGTGAATTGGCACACCATGCTGAATGTATATTGTAGCTGTGATGTTGACTAGCCATTGCTTTTTCTTTGCTGTTTGTGTCATGCTAGAATTGCATGCTGATTTTCACCTGTGTCCATACTTGTGTTGCAGGTTTTGGGTGGACGTCATCTTCAGAGAGTGGTAAATTCATTCAACTGTTTGGTGCAGGATAGTGAGGAGGGACAGAGACCTATCTCCCAGAATTTTTGTTTCATGTGTACCTGGGACCAAAGGACTTACCAGCAGCGACCATGTGAAGCCTGTCCTGCAGTGGTGTCTCTCATCATCACTACAGTGGGATTCCGTGTGACTTTGGGCAAACAGACCTGGGTGGGCCAAATGGTACCTGTGGCTGAGGAACCATGTTGACCTTGGCCTCTGCCTGTTAGGACAAAAGGTGGTTCATACTCAGAGGAGGAGCTAAAATTATCCTTTGTTGCAAAATCTTTGTTTCTTTACATGCTTGTTGTCTGCTCATTAGACAAAGTTGCAAACTTTTCCACAAATTATCCCTAAATTATTATGTCTTTGTCAGGATCATCTGGACAATTACTCTTATTGGGAAATTCTGAGGTTTCTCCAGAACAAAGGATTTCAAAGTGTATCAGAAACATTCATTAATGGTTGATGCATGCAAAGGTTTGTATTACACTAATAGTCAAAGCAGGAGAGTGGAGTTAGAGGCTCAAGGACAACTGAGTAATAGCGTCACATTAAAATGTGTGTCAAGGTCACGCATGTCATTCCTCTAATCAGTCATGAGCTCAGAACTCAGAATTCTTGTTTTTTTCCCATAAAAAATAGCTTTGCATTTGTTTTAATAAATATTCCTTTTAAAAATGTATAGCCCAGACCTCAGCTGGTGCCAACTGGCAATACTCCATCGACTTCAATGACCCTATCCTGATTTATGCTATTTCAGGATCTGGCCCTATGTTTGATATATCTTCCTGCGGGACTTCAGCTTTATCAGGGACTTATTGTATTTTTATGTTGTAAAAGGATGGTGTTTTACTTTTGTAGAATAGCTGCACTTTTATTTAACAGTCTGCCAGTCGTCTGCTTGAGATTACCTTTGCCTTCAACCACCTTTCACTGCCTATGGATTTAAATCTGGTACATAAAGGAAGGAAGAGGTGGCTAAGACCTGAGACTTGCAGAAATGAAAGCCAAAGTTTTAAAAAATTGACCAGTAACTTTGGCCTCTCTTTGAAACACCGTATAGAGGCCTGGTTTTCAAAGGGTAGGTCTGAACAAAACAGGATCTTTAAGGGTGTCTCCACTTTGGTAGCCAAAATCTTTGGCCACTTTTGAAAATCTTGGCTTAGGCTTAAGCCATAGAACTCGTGAGTGATCTTGGTCAAATCAGTAAACTCTCTCCTCTTCCCTCTCCCCATAGATACCATTAAACTCAGCTGTTCTCCCCCTTAGCTCCCTTGCGCTCTACACAGACGTGCATGGAAGTGGGGGCAAAGGCCAACAAGCCCTGATGGCCTCCTTGGATGGATGCCAGATGCTCCAGGCCTCTCCCAAATTTGATGGAGCTGCATACCTTCCTCCCCAGAGCCTGAGATGATGGAGGCGTAAAGGTCTTCACAAGGGACTATATTTATTTGGACCAGAATAGTGAGTAGGGAAGGGTATATTTCTCCCAGAATAATGGGATTCATGTGTATCCAGGACCAAAATACTCACTGGTAGAGACTACCCGGAATCTATCCCAGTGGTGGCTCTAATTCTTTCTACTAGAGTTGAGGATAATACGGTGCAAGGAATGTGCCCAGATTTCTGTTAGCTCAGTTCACAGCCTTCCCCCCTTGACAAAAACACCTTATTTCTATCTCTCATGAGCAGTGTATCTAATCCAATAGGGTGAAATTAACCCTGTGCGGAGGGCTTACACAAGGTTTATGCACCACTTAAACTCTACTTAAGCACTATTTTTCAAGGCTACAGTGGGACTTAAATAGCACATTGACCACATGCTGGCCCTCTGTGTAGGAATGAATTGCTACTCGTATAGCTGAGTTCAAAGACAATTGACCTCACTGGAGAGATGCCCATGCATTTCCATGGGTATTCTACTAGATCAATAATAAATAGTTAGGGGCAGAGATAATAAAACACAGATGAAAGTCAGCCTCTATCATCAGAGTTGCAAGGGTGAACTCCACTTTGTCCCCAACTAGACTGTAACCGGGATTTAAAAAACTAAAGTAGAACCCTGTGTATTACAGTAGATTATACTATTGATGTTCCCCTGAACCATTCATGTTTTAAAGCTCATATAAGAAGAACAAAATAAATGAAATCTGCTTAATTCCTGGCATAACTGAAATGTGGTTAATGGATGTCAGGAATTAATTTGACACATAAAATTTTAAGATCAAAGAAACTTGCAGAGCATAATGCGCAAGCCATACTGTGTGAGGCTGAGAATACACTAGCAGACAACAAACAGTAAGCAAGACAATTCCATCAGTGGTTGGAGTTAAGCATAGAGCATGATTCGTTTTGAAACTAATTAGGGCCTCTTATGGAAAGTGCGTCACAGATCCTCCAGGCTGTCTGGGAAACAGAATAAAAGCACTTGTCAGCCAGGCTCTTTTCTCCTCTTCTCGTCTATTTTCCTTGGTGAACCTGGTAAGTCCATTTTGGTGAATTGTTCAATTCTATTTAAATGTTAATTTAGTGATGGCTCTCAGTTTACAATTGAATCCTGCATAAACACTATGTGAGTCTCGAAAATGTTACAGGATTTCTTTCCATAACAGAATCTTTTTTGTAGCCATTCAGTTTCAGGCAGTGGTGCCTGCAGGCTTCAAAAATTAAGACTGGGGTTTTCAAAGCTACTGAAGTGTTTGGGACATTCATTTTAACATCCCATTCATTTTAACTGGGCATTAGGTATCCAACCCCCTTAAACAGCTTTGTAGAATCTCAGTACTTTAATACTGGGAAGTACTGTTTTTATATTTTAAAAATATTTATATATATCCAGATCCTCAGATGTCTTCAATGAAGGTATGATGTTGGCTTTCAGTTTCTGAGGAACTTGCCCTAAATATTTCCATAAAACTAGAGATTGGCATTCTCTAGCGTTGAGATGCAACTCTATTGCTATTTTCAATGGAGGAGACTACATCTATCAATAGCTACCTACTAGGCAGATAGATATGCACCCAGAGTTTGGACAGAATATATTTAAATCCTCCTTCATCTGGTCAAAGGCAACTTTTACCTTAGGAGTGTTAGGGAGAAAATCCCCCTATGGATATTTTACTCCATAATGAACCAAGTTAGCTCTGAAATGACAGACACTATCTGAGACAGGATACTGGCCTTGATGGACCACAGCACTGATTCTGTATAGCAATTCTTTAATTCTCATATGCAGAACTAGCAATTTCAGATCCAGATCCTCAGCTTGTATAATTTGGTGTGGTTCCACTGAAGCAAAGTGCCCTTACTGGACATGCATATGAGGGTCTTGTGGTTACAGCTCTCTGTTGTGTCTCAGGAAATCTGCCTTTAGGTCTTGGCTCTGTAGAGATTTCCTGGGGAACCTTTGGCAAGTTATTTGGGGCCAGATTTCTAAGGACTCAAAATGCTTTGAAAAGCTAGCTCTTAATCTTTGTGCATCAGCATCCCATCTGTAAAACTGAGATAATGAATACATCTCCCATCCTTTGCCTGTCTCAGCTAATTAGTCTGTGCAGAGCTGGGACTCGCTCTTAATTTGTGTTTGTAAATGGCCAGGAGCAGCCGTTACATCTTCAAAGAGCTACTGGAATTCAAATTAGAAATAATAATACAACAACGAGAAGTGCCTGGGTTCTATCCAGGCTGTTCCATGGGCTCACGAAGTGACCTGGGGCAATCCTCTGTGTTTGGGTTCCTCCTTTTATTAAGCATGGATAATAGCTACCCACCATTTCATATGAGTGTTGTTTTAAAATTAAGGTTTGCATAGAGCAGGGGAAAGGTAAATTGTTCTGGTAAGTGATCGGTAGCTTTTTTTAATAGTGTCTGAAGCAGTAAAAGGCATGGTAAGGAGTGACCAGGGAACAGAGTGGGAGGATAGGAGAGAGCAAAGGTTAATGAAAAAGAGGACTAGAATGAGCAAATGGGAGATACCTGTCAGTAGGAACTAAGGAACCAAGTCATCTTTGCGCACCACTTTCTTCCTATCTACATGGTCCCATAATCATAGTATCTGAGCTTTGAATCTCTTACTCCAAAGCCTTTTGTGCATTTTGTATATTCAATTTGAGATTGTGTGTTGCAGGTGTAATCTCCATCACAGAAAGATGTCTTGCTATGGCCTAAGCAACATACCATGTGAGGTTCCACGCTCAACGCCAGATGCTGTCACCTACAAGGAGCCTTGTGTCATTCAGTGCCCTGAGTCAATATTTGAGACTGACTCACCGCCGGGCATTGCTATAATCCCTGGGCCAATTCTCACCACTTTCCCTTATTACTCTCTAGTGGAACATTCAGCACTATTTGACATTGAGAGATCATTCTGCTCCAAAAGATCTCTCGGTTCTGAGGGTTTCATGAACTTGTATAATTAGAGTTTTCCATCCTTTGACACCAGATCCTAGAATCTTTATTCTTCCCAGCTGCCCAATAAATTCTGCTCTGTGAACTGTGAGCATGTTGAACCCAATAGGAATATCCAGGGTACAAGTAACCTGGAAATGAAAAGTAAGATACAGATTCATGGCTGAGCTCAGCACAATGAGTTTCAGAACTGCTGAGCACCCACAACTCCAATTCAAGTCAATAGAAGTTGCAACTGCTCTGAACTACAGCTGTGTGGGAACCAGAATTTCCACTGCAGCGAAATAGTCACAATTTCAAAAAACCTGTTTTTGTTCCAAATTAGAATTAGAATTTTCAAATTTAAAATGGAATTTTTGAAAAAAAATTCAAAAAATGTTTTGTCTTGACTTTTTACAGATTTTATACTATAAAATTAAATTAAAAAACAACATTGTTTTAAATGAAAAATCAAACGTTCTACTCCTATGATATCTGATTATGACATAATCAAAACACTGCCCCCCACACCTCCCAAATGAAATTTCATTGAAATTAATAAGCTCCTATAGAAAGTTTCAATTTAGCTGAAATTTACATTTTCCTATGTAAAAACTTTCCATTGTAAATTTTTTAACCAATTCTACTTGGTACCTCTTAAAATTAGGCCTAAATAAGTTTCTCTCATGTTATGCTTTACTTTAGATCTATAATATAATGGGTTTCCAACTTAGTTATCTGCTTGCAATGTGCTTTGTCCTAATTGACACTGTCTGGGATAAATCAAATAACTAGAAATATATGAAAATGGGACTTGATTGTCAAACTCTATAGTTATAACAAAGAAAGAACAACATCTTGTGTGAAATTTAAACCTTGGAATGGGTGATTAGTTGTAGCTTTTCTTGAATCCCTGGAAATGCTTTCTTTAGGCAAGCATACACTCCATTTGTCATTCTCATTAAAAATTATGCTGCCACATAGTATTGGTCTTCTAGTTTTCCTTTCTCCTTCTTTCCTTATTTACAAACCATTCTGGGTGAAATTCACCCCAGTACAGATGGTGAATACTGAGCCTATGAACTATTTAACATCTACCGAAGCTAAAGTGACTGGCTAACCATGCCCCATACATGGTCTTTAGAATTTTGCTGGCCCTCTGCAAAGAGGTGATTTTCACCCTTGATACACATTTCAGAACTCATCCTATTGTATAGCAATTCTACTTCCTGGAGGGGTTTGTTTACATCTGCTAGCTACAAAGTAACAAAAAAGAGTAGCAATGAAATAAATAAATTATTTTTCAATACGAAAATATTTCTGTACTCTAAATAACATTTACTTGGAGCTCAGAAACACTCATCTTTCACTAATGAGTTAATACATATTTCATTTACTTTGAATATCCTGTGAGGATTAGTGGTAATCTTTGAAAAAGAAATTTTTCATTTCCAACTTTTTGGTCCCAAATTGGAATAATTTCCCCCCCCAAGATATGTGAAACTTACCATGGGTTGGAAATTCCAGTTCCCACCCATCTCTAGTTGTATATTTCTGCTGCGCCCCAATTTGAACTTGGTGTAAGCAATTAGGCTCGTGCTGAGTCCATGTGGATACAACTATCCTTCGCTGCAAAGACTACATTCATTTTGGTTAGATATGAGGGAGCTGCAGACCCCCCACCCACCCAAGCTTGAGCTGTGACAGAAGTAAAAGTCCTATCAGCCTATGCTTCTGCTGCATTAAGGTTTTCCCTGCCACTAACCCCTGGACATGGAATCTGGGTTTAGGGCAAGCAGTCAGTTCTTATCCTCAGGATTATTAGCATATTGTTAGCATATCAATATTAGCATATGACTGCTACGTGTAATTCTGCAACTAATGTAGTGTTTGCGAGGGTGGGGGAGAGGTTATATTTATTCAGTAGCTTAGATCTGGATGCTGTATAGGAAGGGGTATATTTCTCCTAGAACTATGGGATTGCTGCATAACTGGGAATTAAAGGATGACTGTCAGAGACAACCTGGAATCTATCCCTCTGTGTGGTATGGTACAAAGCGCATAACCAGGCCTGGCTAGGGAACCGTTTTGACCTTTTTTATCTGCCAGTCAGGACACAGAGTGGCTCATGCTCAGACCCACCTTTGCTATGAAGCCTATGCAGGGAAATGAGCACAATTCACTTCCATTTTCATGGTTATTTGATTTAGGCAAGTTGTGGTCTTAATACTATTCATTATCCCTAGCATGTGACCCACCTCTGTGAGACCGCCTGAGCAATAATGCTGACTGGGGATGTTCTGAGGAAACCTCAGGGGACCTCAGGATTTCAAAACATTTCACAAATACTCATGATTTCTATAGACATGCAAAGGGATGCCTGAGGATAATCTCACTATGATGTCACTCAATGTAGATACCCCATGTTGAATAGTAGCATCACTTTAAAATACACACCTCAAGGTCAAGCATGTCCACCCTTTATTTACATAATGAGGTACAGCTTCTGAATTCAGGATTATTTGATATTCACTATAAAAGTAGTTTGGGCTTATTTGTTATAATTTTTTTTTTCAAATTGATAAGCCAAGTCCTCAGCTAGTGTCCATTAGAATGTCTCAATAGATGTCAATGGCTCTCTACCATCTACATCAGTTGAGGATAGGACCCTATATTTCTAATAAGATACCCCCTATCATATTATGGATGAGTAGGACAAAATTCTAAGTTAAAATCATCACTTAAGTAGAATTTCAATAGTAATGAAGAAATTGAGGCCCAGACCCCCCACAGTGTTTAGGCACCTAACTCCCATTGATTTCCTTGGGAGTTAAGCATCGAAATAGCTTTTGAGGGTCTGGGTCTGAGTCAAAAAGGATTTACCCACTTCACTGAAGAGAAGAAGTCAGAGGAAGTGGAGTGAAGAGCCATTGAGTTGCAAGAACTTTGGGACGGATAGAGCTGAAAACAGCCTTCATGCACCTGAGGTCCTAATTGGTTACTAATCAGTTTGTTGCACACATAATTCCTCCAATTCATGACATTATTTTGCTCCCTGTGTTTGAGTCTATTCTCAGCCCCATGTGGCCTACATTGCACATTGCACCTTGCAGGTTTATTTAATCTGTCATACAGGGAATTAACACATGGCCATGAAAAAGGGAATTCAAACTCACAATCCCTGGGTTAAAAGGCCAACAGCTCTTTACAAAGTCACTGAAAGGAGATGATCCTAAAGGGGAAAAAGTAGCTTGAAGAAGTGTGAAATGTCTGTAGGCAGAGTTGATAAATCTTCTGTAGGTCATTAACTTTGCAAAAAAAAGGGGGCGGGGTTATAAAATATCTATAGTGCCTTTCAATATCTAATCTCTGGAGCAATGACATATTTTATGAAGATCAAAGTCATTATTTTTTCTTATTCTGTGTAAATAAATATATGTGAATATAATAAAAACAGATCATTTTTGGATGTCACTCAAACTTCATGACAAGATGATGTCAAATTTGCACCATAAAAAGTCTGCTGACATGACTTACCATTTTTAAAGGTGATTTCATTATTTTCCTGGAACTTCTAAAGCATTTTATATTCTGTCTGGACACAGATATATTTCTAAAATGTTTTTAAAATACCAGCTGGGCATGTCATTAATATTCTATACACAATATCTTCAGCTCAGCCTCACCTAAGAAGAAAAAAGAAACCATGTACTTTGTCTTCAGTGTGAGATCCTATTCAGAGGGGTGGTCAGCCATCTTGCTGGAAGAAGCGTGTGCTAAGAATCTTACCCAATACCTGGACAACAGTTTGTTCAAGTTTTAGCACCAGAATATTTTTATTTGTGTGTGTTTGTCACCCTTTCTAACTCTATCCTTTATAATTGAACTGACTTAAAATCTTATCTCCTTTTGTTAATAAACTTGGTTTACCTTTAACCTAAACCAACCAGTTCGGTGTTTGAATTAAAGTGATTGTTAAGTTGGGCTACTGTGGCAAGCTGCTGGGTATTGACTGTTTGAAGGAGCAAACAAACCTTCTTATTCCTCTCAATGGTCCAGGAAGGGGCTCGACATTGCAGAGCACACAGCTTTGAGAAAATTCGAGACTGGGAATGTGTTGAAGAAGTCACTTGGTTAGTAGTAACCAAGGTTGGTGGATACCATGACTGTGGCTGGGGTATAACAAACAGGTTGCTGGACACAGAGTTGCTGAATGAAAGCTGCTCAACACACAGACACTCAGCGCATGCTTGTTGACTGGCTGTTGGTGTCCAGGCTGTGAGCCACAGTAGCGGAGCTTACCAGGGTTACAGGGCAGGCAATAACACAACCCTTCACTGGTCTGGACTGCACCCTTTCCCTGAAGAAGAGTTCTGTGTGACTCGAAAGCTTGTCTCTATCAGAAGTTGGTCCAATAAAAGATATTACCCCACCCACATTGTCTCTCTGTACACAATATAGTCAGTGTTTTGTTTGTTCATATTTTAACCCACCTTTTGTCCTTCATTGTTCTGTTGCTTCTATTGTGAACCATTCAAAGGTAGAACAGGACATACAGCTGAAAGGAGAATAATAGACTATGTCGTGTTGCATGATGAACTAAACAATATCGTTTTCAGAGTAACAGCCGTGTTAGTCTGTATTCGCAAAAAGAAAAAGGAGTACTTGTGGCACCTTAGAGACTAACCAATTTATTTGAGCAAAAGCTTTCGTGAGCTACAGTTCACTTCATCGGATGCATACTGTGGAAAGTGTAGAAGATCTTTTTATACACACAAAGCATGAAAAAATACCTCCCCCCACCCTACTCTCCTGCTGGTAATAGCTTATCTAAAGTGATCACTCTCCTTACAATGTGTATGATAATCAAGGTGGGCCATTTCCAGCACAAATCCAGGGTTTAAGAAGAACGTCTGAGGAAGGGGGCGGGGGGGTTAGGAAAACAAGGGGAAATAGGTTACCTTGCATAATGACTTAGCCACTCTCAGTCTCTATTCAAGCCTAAGTTAATTGTATCCAATTTGCAAATGAATTCCAATTCAACACTCTCTCGCTGGAGTCTGGATTTGAAGTTTTTTGTTGTAATATCACAACTTTCATGTCTGTAATCGCGTGACCAGAGAGATTGAAGTGTTCTCCAACTGGTTTATGAATGTTATAATTCTTGACATCTGATTTGTGTCCATTTATTCTTTTACGTAGAGACTGTCCAGTTTGACCAATGTACATGGCAGAGGGGCATTGCTGGCACATGATGCCATATATCACATTGGTAGATGTGCAGGTGAACGAGCCTCTGATAGTGTGGCTGATGTTATTAGGCCCTGTGATGGTGTCCCCTGAATAGATATGTGGGCACTGTTGGCAACGGGCTTTGTTGCAAGGATAGGTTCCTGGGTTAGTGGTTCTGTTGTGTGGTATGTGGTTGCTGGTGAGTATTCGCTTCAGGTTGGGGGGCTGTCTGTAGGCAAGGACTGGCCTGTCTCCCAAGATTTGTGAGAGTGTTGGGTCATCCTTCAGGATAGGTTGTAGATCCTTGATAATGCGTTGGAGGGGTTTTAGTTGGGGGCTGAAGGTGACGGCTAGTGGCGTTCTGTTATTTTCTTTGTTAGGCCTGTCCTGTAGTAGGTGACTTCTGGGAACTCTTCTGGCTCTATCAATCTGTTTTCAATATCGTTTTGTTATAGGCACTGTATCAATGAAAGTCTTCACCAAGTGGGCCCAAGGTTCCACCACTAATCATGCCCCAGGACCCAATGAGTAATTTTCAAGAAAATTCAAGTATTCATATGGATATTAAAGTACTTGGAAACACTGAGTCTGAAAAACAGAAAGCTCTGCTCCATACTGTCTCTTTTCCATTCTATTCTTTTGTTTGTTTGTTTGTTTTTTGCCTTCTTCCAGGATATGCAGCAATATACAGGGGTTAGAAACCAGGCAAAGGATAGTCGTTTACACCAGTGCAAAGTGCTCATAACATGCTACTGGATCGGGTAGTCTACATCCATTGTGCTTTCACTTTATACTGATGAAGATGGCAGTCTGAGGTACAGGGTTAAGTATTTCAGCTTAATTATGAGATTTTGCACCCAAGTCCACTTTGAAGTGATGCAAACTGGACTGCAACACTGCCTAGTCTTTCATCCTGTGATCAAAAGACGGGGTAAGACGATGACTCATCAAGGATGTTGCAAGCAAATCTGAATAAGTCTGTTCTCACATATTAATTTACACACCAACAAATACAACCCAGGCCCTGAGAGACAGGGCTGTGGACTCAGGGTAGATGTTTATCCTTGAGAGACTGTATTCGTTTATACCCAGAGACTACTATAATTAATGAGACAAGGTGGGTGAGGAATTATCTTTTATTGGGCCAACTTCTGTTGGTAAGAGAAAAGCTTTGAAGCTTACACAGAGCTCTTCTGATTAAGAGTTGCATATTATTTTCTGTTTGGCTCCAGCCTGAATTGTGTTTGGGTTCCCACATTTAATCGCAGTTTTGAACTGGATGTCATCTTTCGCTGAGATGGTGAGTGGGGAGGGGCATGTGTCTCAGAATTGCAGGATTCATGTGCTAGGAGCAGAAGTCCCTTCTGTAGAGATGGCCCAGAGAGACTGTCCCATTGGTGGCTCTAATCCTTTCTACAGCAGTGCAATGAGGCTTGATTCAAGCAGCATAACCAGACCTGGGTTGGGCCAGATATTTCTGTCTGTGCAGAGAATTTGACTTTGGCGGCTGCCAGCCTGGACAAAGTGTAGCTCAGGCCCAAGCTATGGACACCCTTTGCTGCAAAGACTATGTTTATTTCTGTTCATTTATGTTCTTATTGTTGGTTTATTTTGTTAAGTTTTTGTTAGGCTATCAAGGATCCCTAGCTTATGGATAGGTTGGAAGGATGCAATTTTTATTGGTAAACGTCAGTGAGCACTGATTTCATGTACACAAACCTTACAAAAACATTTACATCTATAATCGTTAAAATTTACAGACTGGCAAAGTAATAAAAATGCTGCTTGGAAACAGAGTTTGAATTAAGGTTATTTATTTGGTATATTTTGGCATGTGATGCTGACTCTGTGTTCTAATGGTCAGAAAGCTTTAACGTTTTGAATCTCAATGCCTACTCTCGTTAAATAATTATTGCCTGACCACCCCATCATTTTCTGTATCTGTGAACATTTAAATCAATAAAGATAAAGAAATGCTTAAAAACACTAATATTATCCACTGATATTATAAATTGAATGCTGACATGTTCACTTAAGAAGTGTCTTTCACCTGATCAACAAGACTTATGAGGGATAGTCCGTGGATTCCTGAGAACAAAGGATTTCAAAGAGTTTCACCAACATTCATTAACATGTTACATATGCAAAGTGTTTTACTCTAATATTAAGAGCATGTTGCTGGGTTTAGACGCCCCAGCGTTGAGTAATAGCATTACTTTCAAATGTGTGGCAAGATCACGTCACTCCCCTAATCAAGTACTAATTTACACCCTCATAAGTTGAGGCCACTTGATTTTTCATTAAAAGGTAGCCTTGCATTTGTTTTCCTACTTAGAGTTCACTGGTCAGATCCTCATCTGATGTAAAGGCAGCACAAGTCCATACAATTCAATGAGGCTACATCAGGTTACACCAACTGAGGAACTGGTCCAGGTAACATTTTCCTAGGACAACCCTGCACAATTCATGATTCGGTTTCCCTATTGTGTTGTGAAAAGATGAGCTGCCTTTTTAGACATATTTGTAAACTTGACCCCAGCTTCAGGCTCCCTTGGCCTTCAGTAGGAAACTGAGAAAATTGAAAGCCAAGATTTTCAGTGACGACTTGCCATTTTACAGTGCCCAACTTGAGACATCATAAAAGGGGACACATTTTCAGAGGGCAGTGGCTTAATGCTTTTGATATTAAAGCCCCCTTAAGGTATTTCAACTTTTGAAAATCGTCACCTTGTATTTAGCAAAAGACATCCTGAGTGATCTTGAGTAAATCAATAATCTCTTTCCTCTTCAGTGTGCTCATCGGTTAAATAAGGCACGATGATATTTTCCTGACAGTCTTTGGTATCAAGCTATTCATCTATTTTAGGATTTTCCATAGCTCCCACTAGCATAGTATTTACATGGCCCAGGTAGCTATCTCTGAAGGAGCTGGTACTGACCATTGTTGGAGACAATATATAGAACATTGAAATATAAGGCTGGAAAAAGACCTTGAGAGGTTATCTAGTCCAGCCCCCTGTGCCAAGACAGGACCAAGAATACCTAGACCACCCCTGACAGGTGTTTGTCCAACCTGTTCTTAAAAACCTCCAATGATGGGGATTCCACAACCCCCCTTGGAAGCCTATTCCAGTGCTTAACTATCCTTAGAGTTAGAACGTTTTTCCTAATAGCTAACCTAAATCTCCCTTGCTGCAGATTTAGCCAAATTACTTCTTGTCCCACCTTCAATGGACATGGAGAACAATTGATCACCATCCTCTTTATAATAGCCCTTAACATAGCTGAAGACTCAGAGACCAGAGGGATCATGGTTCTAATCCAATTTGGCAATTTCTAAGTGGTGACATGACAGCAAGGCCCTTCAGACCTGAAGTTTAAGTTGCTATAGGATAAAAATTTACCCCTGGGCCTCAGAGCAGAAGGCCAGAACAAGGTCCTATATACCATGTAAGTCCCAATTAAGCACCATTTTGAAGGCTTAAGTGAAACTTAAAAGGTGCATATGCCTTGGTGCTTGCCCTTAGTCCAGAAATGAACCACAACCCCTAAGGTCTAATTCATAGTCAATTGAACTCGTTGTTGGAAAGATACCCATGGACTCCAGTGAGTACGGACATCATAGGAGTAAAATGGCATTAGATTAATTCTCACTGTAACGCAAAAGGAATCAGTAGAATGACATTAGAAATGAATTTGCCCCCTAAAATGCTGAGAGAGAAGAAACTTGTAGGTTGCAACATGCATTTCAAATTATCTGATTCTGGGAATTGAGTAATAATAAAACAGTGAGCAAAACAATTGTAGCCACTTGAGGAGTCACAAAGTTCGGTTTATAAGTGATTAGGACTTCATGCACAAAGGGTGTCTCATGTCCTCCAGGCAATCTAAGAAAGCATATAAAAGCCCTCCCAACTCAGGGCTAGTCTTAAGGCTTCTCTTGACTCATTCTCCTCGGTGAACTGAGTAAGTCCAATTCGACTCAATTGGTTTTATAACTATCTTTTGGTAACTAATTATTTTAGAGAGAGAGTTTTATTAACCTAGAGCCAAGTCCTACACATAAAACTTTTTGATTTTCACCAGTGCTAGGGAGGTTCTTTCTATAAAACTGTTTCTGTAGTGATTCACTTCACAGGCATTGGTGGATGCAGACTTTAAAAAAAAAAAAGTTTGTCCCAAATCCATATGAGGTTTTGGAAATCTCACCTTGTCAATTTTTTTTTTTTGAGTATTGAGACTGTAAATACCTTATATAACTATGAGAGAAATTACTTCTGATACTAGTCATTTACATTGTTTTGGCATATGTATGCGAAACACCAGATGAGAATTCAGCCTTTTGCTTTCTATTAAAAATGATTGAGATGAGCTTTCATATATCTATTGAGTGAATTTCACTGCTGTTTTCAAGTTGGTTTATCTATAGATATAAATATGCAGCAGTGGTTTGGAACTTAATATATTAAACAATCTCCACACCTTCTGCTGCTTTATTTGGTCATCATGGCAAATTACACCAGCTGAGGATCTGATCCTATTACCACGTTACTAGGGAGATCAGCTTTTATATATCACTATTGAAGTGTCACTTTATGGCTGTTTAATTTATTTTATCTCTGCAGCTAAAAATTTGAAAGATATTTATGGAAGTTCTCCTTCTTGAAGTCAAAGCCAACTCCTAATTTAGGAAGAAATGCCCTTTATGTTTAGGTTTTTCCATTATGGAGCATTTCAGCCTTCTTATACTTTCCTCTGAAGCAGCTGGGAGCCCACCCTCTTAGAGACAGGACAATGGATTAAATGGGCCACAGATTTAATCCAGGATGGCCATTTCTATGTTCTTATGTGAGCAACTAGCAATTTTAGAGCCACATCCTCACCTACAGTAAGGTAGCACAGCTCTGTTGAAGTCAGGGGAACTGAGTTTAACAATGTAGTCCTCAAGGTTTTGTTTTGACAAAAGGATTATTTTCTGTTCCTCCATTAGGAAGTATTGTTGACTCACAAGCTTTAGAAACAAGAGTACCCTGGCAATTCTGGAGAACTGGTTCACATGGGAAGATAAAAATCTTAGCAAGGCCATGGTTATGATTAACGGTGTTCCCACCCTACTCAATGCTATAATTTTCTAGGGTAGTTTGAAAACACCCATGCATCCTACACTAGATGGAAATATTCCACGTTCGCTTATTAGAGTCAGCATTTTTCACTCGGCCGCCTCCTTAGCATTCACTCTTCTGTGAGGGTGATGAAACCAGTTCTAGACCATTGCTGCTCATAGGTCTGAAAATGAGATGAAATATTTTGTTTATTCATCGTGTATTGTTGATTTTCCAGTTTAAAACAAAAAACAAAGTCACACTGTGGTGCTGAACTGAACCAGTTTGCATATTAAGATTTAATCTGGAGGAGGGAAATAGCATTATTAGCCTTTTCCCAATCCTAACCCACTCTATAGTTTTCTGAACTGGTTTGAAAACACCAGCTGCCCCTGGTCCAAATTTTCTACAGTGTTTGTTTTGCTTATTATAATCTTTTTTGCTTTTTAACCCATCCCTCATCCTACCTCATTTTGTGGGTTTTAGCAGAACAATCTCAGGAAATTACAGGATATTTTAAAAGTCAATACTGGAATTGTTCTGCTAAAACCCACAAAATAAGGTAGGATGAGGGATGGGTTAAAAAGCAAAAAAGATTATAATAAGCAAAACAAACACTGTAGAAAATTTGGACCAGGGGCAGCTGGTGTTTTACAAGCCCCCAACACCCTCTGTCTTTGCCTCATTGAGCACCAAGCCTCCAGTCACTCTTTGCCTCAGCAGTACCTACTTATAAAAGTAGGTAATAATCCTTCCTCCCACCTTTGGTCAGCTTTGCCAGTTGAGTAGATAAGCTCTTTAGAGAAGGGACTGTCTCTTACTCTGTTTTCGTACAGCTCAGCCCCACCCACTCTCCATTGCAACATCTCAGACACACTGGAAATGGAGTTTAGATAAAAAGACAAACAACAACTAGCAGTGCCCAAGTTCTAGTTCCAGCTCTTACAGAGCCCCCACGTGACAGAGGATAGCCCCCCCAACCCCCGCTATCTGTCCACACCTGCTTGTTTGGCTAATGAGACCCTGGCTCATTAACTCAGACCATTCACAGTGAAACCCTCAGCCAATCTAGTCATCTTGCTGCTTTGTCAAAGCCCTCTCAGCCCCTCCTGCCTGGATTATTTTGAGCCACTCCAAGGCATTTCTGCCTAAAGCCTTTCTCAGCATTGGTAAGCCACTCCTAGCCCTACCTCCCTAGAGTCTTTACTCCTCTGGCATCTTAGCTGGTCCTGCAGGAGCCTTTTGCTTCCTACAGCCCTCAGCTGAAGTCTTTATCTCTGCAAGTGTCTCACTCACCCAGCCTCTTCCTTATATAACCATCCCAGATTGAGTCATATGACCATTTTCCCCCACCTGGGGAGTCAAGCGAAGTATTATCACAGGTGGGACTGAGACTCGGCTCCCCTTAAAGAGCCAGCCACCCTGTGACACTGTGAAAGTATTAGGGGAATTTGTTTTGTTTTCATTTTGGTATTTGGGTCTGAAGCTTGGGTCCAAGAGGTTGTCTGGGAACTGGCTCAAGCAACAGAGTGTGGGCGGACAAGAGGGGTGAAAAGATGGGGATGATGCAGCTCAAAACAGTGTTTATCAGATCATCAGCGCAGACTTTACAGATGAGATGCATTTTGTGGACAGCACCCACGTGAACAGGAAGGTTTCTTGCTGTCTAAGTAAGAGAGACAGAGGGCTTGTCTACACAAGAAACTAGTGGCAGGCAAGCCAGGGTGTGAATTTACAACATGCCAACTTGCTACGCAATCACTCACTGTATGGACCCTGCTACCACGCACTAACAGTTCTGTAGCACTATGGAACTTTTAGTGCACATTACTGGTGTCCCCATAGCCACTTAGTGTGTGGCAGACTAGTGAGCTGCAGATGCACACCCTGGCTTGTGAGCACTAACCCACTGTGCGGAGAAGCCCAGAGAGAGTGAGAAGGGCACAGTGGGGCTGGTTAGGAAGGAGGATAAGGGTGAATGGAGCAAGTAGACAAGGACAAGTAAGTGGGAGCAGATTTGTAGCCAGGAACTACAGCTAGCCTGTATCTATCTTCCTATCCATCTGGGTTCCTACGCAGTCCCCATTACCTTTGTATCTATTTTTCCACTAGCACTTGTGCCTCATGTTTACTCTATCCCCTCCTATGTGCTTCAGGTTTATCTCCATCCCAGAAAAATGTCTTTCAATGGACCACAGACTGGTGCCCAGGGCTCCCTACCATGTGGGGTAAAATGCTCAGAACCATGTATCGTCACAGCCAATGAGCCATGTGTGGTGAAGTGTAAAGACTCACGAGTGATAATCTACCCACCACCCGTTGTCGTGACGTTCCCGGGACCAATCCTCACCACTTGCCCTCAAGAGAGCATAGTGGCATCCTCAGGACCACCTGACATTGGTGTGGCTGAGTCAGCTGTGAGGATATCTGCAGCACCAGGAGTCACTGGAAGCTTGGGGCCACATCTCGATAGATGCCCTCCAAGCGTCAATACAATACATGAGCCCCAGTACACTCCAAAATACTCCTACACTTATTCTTCCCGATGGTCATATCCTCACAAGTCCCTGGAAACTGCTGGTTATAGTCAAATCACAAGGAACATCCACAGAACAAAATAAAAAACAGGAAATAAAAGGCCAGGTAGAGTTTTGCAGCTGAGCTTATGGACGTGGCTTACAGAAGTGCTGAGCACCCACAACTCCAACTGAAATCAGCAGTGGGAGTGAGAGCACAGCACCTCTGAAAATCAGATCCGTAAATGTCTTTGTCATGTTACCCTTCACCTTAGATTTCCTATCTAATGGCTTCCCAGCTTAGCTCTCTGCTTATAATGTGCATTGTCAGCTCAAATGGTTGAAAATGGGAACTTGACTGTCAAACTCTGCAGCTACAACAAAGATAGAAATACGTGCAAAATGCATCACCTTGGAGTGGGTGATTGGTTGCAGCCATTATTGAACACTGTATAATCTTTATACTTTGTATTGTTTTGTTCTGCAATTTTATACCCTCCTTCTTATTTTCATTAAAAATTGTACTGCATCATGACATTGGCCTTCTGATGTTCTTTTGTCCTCTATTATTTATTTACAAACCACTATGGATATTTGCCCTGAGCAGAGGAATTGAGCTGTGAACTCTTTTGGTCCCACGCAAGCCATGTAGTGAAAGGACAATCAGGCCTTTTAATGGGTCAATAACACTGTGCATCTGAAGAAGTGGGTTTTTTTACCCACAAAAGCTTATGCCCAAATAAATCTGTTAGTCTTTAAGGTGCCACCGGACTCCTTGTTGTTACAGTGTAGGCTGCTGTACAAGGGTGTACTCAGTTCGTTTCAGTACCCACGCTATTGAATGGAATTTTTCTTCCTGGCTTGGTGAGGTTACAACTAATGCTGGGTGACTAACCGATTTTTCAGTCCAGTGACAGTTCTGGGAGGGCGTGGGGGGGCGGGGGGGGTTTTCAAAAATTTCAGCAAATCAAAAAAAGTCAACAATTGTGTTTCAGTCAAATGAAACATTTCATCTGCCAACATTTTAAAATACAAACAAAGGAAGTAAAGGGCTAGATTCACAAAACGGGGGTGAGGAGGAGCTTTCCTGATCATCTCTAAACACAGTGGTTAAGACACCCACATAGGGTGTGGGAAACCTATTTCAATTCCTCCCTGTCCCCCGCCTCATGTGGAGAAGGAATTTGCACTTGGGGCTCTGGCCACTGGCCTATAGGGCAGGGCACTCTCAATCTTTCCTGTTGAAGCTGTTCCTCTTTGTATTAAATGGTCAATGGCACAGGGACCTCAATGTTTGCCTCCCACCTCCTAGAGTGCGTACCCCAAACATCAGGTTATAGAGTCATTCCCATACTTTCTTTTTACTCAGTATCTATTCATGTATTTTATACACAGTGGAGTAGCATCAGTGGAGACACTAAGAGACAACTGCCTCAGAATATCCTCTGGTTATAGAGTCAGAGATTTGAAAGTCAGAAAATCTTCCGGTCTGACCTCCTGTACATCACAGGCCACCACCACCCAGCATTGGCACACTAAATCCAACAACTGAAATGAGACCAAAGTATCACAGCCCACCGGAGACCAAGCAATTATGTGCCACAGGCAGAGAATAGAAGGGACCAAGGTGTACTAGTGCCAGAGGCCCCTGCAATGGCCAGGAAATGATTAAGTGAGATGCACCCAGTTAATGCTGCTAGGGACCTCCACCCACCTGCTGCAGAGGAAGGTGAAACCCTCCAAGGTCCCTGCCAGTATGACCTGGGGGCCAATTCCTTCCCCACCCCACACATGACAATCCAGAACCAGCAAGAACCAACCAGCCACACACCTGAGAAGAGAGACTGCTCAGAACCAGCTCAGAGCCCTGGCCCGCCCCGTCCAATGTCTCATTTCCAGCCATGGCTATTCCTGATGTTTCAGAGGAAAGGAGAAAAAAAGAATACATTGAGGGTGGTGGGAAATCCCTTCTTCTCCCTTGAAGATGGCTGGCTGAATACCTGAAGCATGAGCTTTAGGAACATAAGACATAAACCGGAAGTGAGTCCCAAGCTGCTGAGCTGTGTCCCCCACCATCACAAGTAAACCCATCACAAAATCGCACTCAGAAATGTGTCCAGCTCTCTCTTAAAGCTAATTAGGTCCCGTCCCCCCGCCCCCCGTTTGCTATTGGAGGCTGTTCCAGAAACTCACCCCTCTGGTGGTTAGAAACTTTCTTCTCATTTGCAGCCTGAATTGATTCATGGCTAGTTTATCCCCATTTGTTCCTGTGACAACATTGTCCTCTAGCTTAAATATCTCTTTGCCCCTCCCAGGTGCTTAGCCCCCTGATGTATTTCTAGAGAACAGTCAAATCCCCCATATTGCCTTTCTTAAATATATATGTAGAGAGAGAGAGAGAGATGTCAAGAGGGAAAGGGAAGATAAGAGCACATCGCCCCATTTTAACAACAGAAAGAATTCCCCAAGAATATCTCATGGCCCAGTGAGAGGCCTAACTTCAAATGCCTTCTCCACATCAAGCAGAGAGGAGAGCAGAATGTGGGTCTCCCGTGCCCCAGGTGAGTAACACAGAGCTAAATGTTATAAGGAAGGCACTACTGCTGCTATTCAGCAAACCGGTGAATCGTTTCAAGCCTGACACTGTCTTTTTGGCAACCTCGTCATCCAAAGACTTTCACCCCCGTGCTAGGGACACCATCTTCCAACGACAAAGCAACAAAGTGATAGAAATGAAAGAAAGAAATGACTTCCAACTTGTAAATATTTCCCTGCTCAAAATATGATTGGCCTGAAGCTCAGAAATTATTACCCTCTCCATTGAGGTTTTAATAAATTGTGATGCTTTGGGGGAAGCTGCCTCTGTACAGCTTATGCATTCTGTTTGATATTGGAGAGGCTTTTATGTATATCTGGGTCAGACTGCAGACTCCATTTTGAATGTGCGGTTCGTTTGTCCTCTCGGGGGGGAGGCGGGGGCCTGGAATTCCAAGGGATAGCGCCACAAGGCTAACAATGAAGGGCTGGTAAGTTAGGAGCTGCTTCCCCTCTGAAATGGAGCAACCGTTGACAGAGGCCTAGACTCTTCCCAGGTGTGTTGGTTTATCAGGTTGCCTGGCAACACAAGCAATTGCTAGGGCTCTGTGCTCTTGTGTGTTGAAACTGAGCAAGAGGTCGCAGGCCAGAGGAGCCTGGGAAGGTATAAAAGGGCAGGAGCTGCTCTGTTCTGGCTCTGTAGCCATTTTCTGCTGCTCAAGCTGAGGGGAGCTGCTGCAGGAGCAGGAACTTGAGGTGGCAGAGGGCAGCCCGGCCTACCTCAACACAGGACCTCCCCACACGCCCAGGGACTCTCAAGGTCATATAAGGGGGCTGTTGGGCTTATAGTGAAACTTTAGTGGGGATATGTTTTTTGGTTGGCCCTCTCCCATTAGCAAAAGAAAGGGGGAGAGAAATCAGGTTTGTGAGATTGACAGTCCGCAGGGCCAATGGGGAGAGGCCAACACTCCAAGTCAGTCTGATTGACAGGGCAGGCAGGCCAATGAGGGAGTCAGGAACCCAGGGGCCTGTCCTCCAAGCGAGCTGCTGCTGCTTGAGCCAGAGTAGGGTCAGAGCTAAGGGGAGCCCAGCAGCCCAGAGCCGGGCTGGGGAGTGAGCAGCAGCCTGGGGCCAGAGCTTGGGAGCAGGAGCAGCGCAGAGCCAGGAGCTGGCGCAGCAGAGGCCCGGTGTGAGCTGCAGCTGGACGCTGTGGGGCCAGAGCCGGCATGGCGGATGCTGGCCGTACCACACATGATAGCGAAGCCGAGTGGGGTGAGCATCTGGGGAGAGCGAGGCGGGCACCCTGGGCGCAGGGCCGGGCACCCTGGGCGCAGGGCCGGGCACTGGGAGACTGACTTGGCGGAGGGACATGAACCCGACGGGAGGGACGATACCAGGAAGAAGGGTCCTGCCACCCAGAGCCTGAGGGCTTGTGCCCGACCCCCGGTATCACCACAGTGCAGCCAGGGCCTGGGCGGGAGGCCTGGGGAGTGTGAGGAAGAGACTGAACTTCCCTTACATCCCAGAGACCACTGTTTATGCCCACAGGGTAGGGGTCCTTGTTCCCTTTTTTTGGCTTTCTTTCCCCTTATTTTTTCTTACTGTTTCTTGCCGTTTTTAATAAGTTGTATGTGGTTTGAACTTAATGGAGTGCTCACTGGGCCAGGGAGAGAGCACCCTGGAGTGGGGACACCCTAGCCTCCTGTCCTGAGAGACCCACAACGAGACAGTGGGTTCAGCCTCCCAGGAATCCTGGGCCCAGCCTTATTGGGGTTACGAGGACTCTGCCACATGGGAGAGTGGAAGGGGCGTCCTCAAGGTCAGGCAGGCCCCTAGGTAAAGGGTAGGAGCGAGGACTTGGATCCTTTCGCTACCCAATTCCACAGGGGTCGTTCAGAAGTCAGGAAACTTTCCCCACAATAGCGGGGCTGTTCCCCTGTTTACAGTAAAGGTAAGCTGGAGGGAGGGTGTTTGTTGTTTTTTAGATGATCGGTACTCTCTTGTGTTTTATCTCTTCAGAGGAATTGCACTAGAGACTTTTGGCTAAGCCTGTGTCTGATTGCTTCTGCTACCACATGTCCTCGAAGAGGTGAACTGTAAACCAGGAGCCTCATGCCTTTGGGGGGGATTTTTGGGGAGCATCCAAGAGCTGCTGGGAGGGTTGGGAGAAGCACCACTAGTCTCAGGGCCTGGACAATTGGACCTCATGAACCCCACTCTTAAGAGGGGTATCAGACAGGAGGTCTGCAACTGAAGTTTGTGTCTAGTGGCCTAAAGCCTGGGACAGGGCCTAGACAAGTCCCAGCTACACAAGCTCAGGGCAAGTAGGATTCAGTGTTTGGATCCCCTCACAGTAGTCTGGTGAGCGTCCAGTAGGGGGAGCACAACCAGACCCATGACCCGAGTCTTTCATGCGGTGTAGTTTGTCGGTCCCAGGATATTAGATGAAGTGGATGAGGTAATATCTTTTATTGGGCCAGCTTCTGTTGGGGAGAGAGCCAAGCTTTTGAGCTACACAGCACTCATCTTCAGGTCTGGGAAATGGACTCTGGGAGTGTCGTGGCTAAATAGAAGGTGAAACAGGTTCTTTAGCATAAGTAATTAGCACATATTTCAAGGGCCCATTCAACGTGAAGTGACTTTCAGGTTTTTTTGAATAACCTCTAATAGTGTGTGAGTGCTACTCTTAGAAAAATCTGCAAGGGTTGGTTGGGTTGTTTTTTAACTTGTATTGTGACTTTCTTCCGATAATGCGTTAGTATGTTGTAACACTTGGCTTTTTTCACTGTCTACACTGTCTCAAGCCCAGCTGCTATAAACACTTATGTACATGCTTCACTTCTAGCGTGTGAGTTTTCCTTTTCTACTCAATGAGACTATTCCGAACACATGCAGGACAAAGGTGTGGCACCTCTGGTTCCTTCATGCAATCTGGCTGGGTGTGGGACTCCACCTGCTGTTGTGCTGAGCGATGACAGCTCCTGGGACTGTTGGTGGTTGCTTGTCACTCGCAAAGGGTTGCGAGAGACACCCAGCCCAGGCTGGAGAGTTAAGGGGGCACAGCGGTACTCCAGTTCCAAATAGTACCCCAGGGATCCTGTCACAAAAGGGTAGAGTGAAAAAGTAGTGTGAGGAGAAGAGCTTGACTCAACTCTCAACTATCTAACTTCTAAATACTTTCCCTGCTTCCCTGGTAAAACAAATCCCCAAAGACTGTGCAATATTTCAGTATTTGCAATTAGCAAGAAATCCATCCTGGGATGTCACTTGGGCCACTCCTGCCTGAGCATGGTGAGGTCTGCTAACTGCTAACACACTGCTCGTTCTCTCCAGAGCAACAGGTTTCAGAGTACAGCACCCAGGATAGGCACTGAGCAGTGTGGAAATTCCAGTGCAGGTGTGGAGTTCTGGGAATATGCCAGGAAATATGGCTAAAATGGGGCTATGTATTTCACTTTCCCCCGGACATCCCTCCTGGACTGTTAGCCTCTGAATGTGACATGAGAGCCATGCTAATCACCTGCAAGTTCACCTGGGATCAATAATACTAAACATAGCATCCTGAGGGATGGTGCAACTGTGTGATTGGGATTAGTGATGTGAATTTATGCTGAGCTCTTCCATATTTTCAGTCCCTATTGCCATGCCCAGGGGCAGAGTTAAGACTGGAGAGACAGATAATAAAGACCATATTTTAAATATAGCTAATGATTTTGGGTGTTGAGGTCTTCTTGAAAATTTGACCCCAATTAGTACAAATTCATACATTAAACCTATGGCAGAACCAGGAATTAAATGCAAATCTCAGTTTCTATCCTTTCCCTTTCATCACAAAATCATCCATTCACACCAAGGTATGCATCTCTTTGTTTGTGGTGCAATCCTGTCTTCATTTGTCCATGGATACCAAATAAAGGACCTGTCAGCAAAATGTTGCCATTCTTGTAGGCATAGATCTTTCTGGGCATAAGTAAACTTGCATATAGCTTGATGAGTGCAAGGTTAAACTGTAAGCAAGGGTGTGATAGGCTGTGTGCTGGAGTCTGTGTTTTCTGGCTAGTTGGGATAAGTGGGAACACTCTGAACTGATAGGCTTGAATGAGGGTGTAACAACCAATCACTTATATCCTCACCTTATCTGCAAAGTGGTTGGTCCTTATGCGAGCCATATCAAGTCCAAACTAATTGGATTGAAGTATAGATGTTAGTAGCTAGGAAAAAAGTATCTAAACTGGATAGTGTGTGACATAGTTTGGACTTGTCACATAACCGTGTACCTAAACTCCCTGTGTCTGGGCCTGGACAGTGTATGCAGAGAGCTGTTCTATGCCTAATAAAGTAACCTGAGTGACAAGCTGGAGTTTTTGGATCCCAGAGAGCAGCCTGAAGTGTTCTCCCAGATCTGGACAAGGTGTTCTGGATAAGCTGAGTGGAAACCGTCTCAGAGGGAATCCCAACAATTCTTACACATCTTGCACACTCCCAGTAACTCAAAACTATGTCATGATCTCCAGTAAGCTGAAATTACCCAATTGGATTTGACATCAGGATCAATAATTACAGTTTGTCTAACTCTATCAATTGCAAACATCTGGGATGCACGCCAGGGAATTATTTGTGGAAGTGTACAAGGCTGATTTCGCCCAGAATAATATGTGAATAGGGAACAATAAGAAAGGAAAACCAGAAGGCCAATGTCATATTGCAATGTAATTTTAATGCAAAAGAAAAGTAGAATATGTAATTGTAGATGGAAATAGTGCAGAGAAGAAAATATATTTCCAGGGTTTCAAGAAGGACTGCAACCAATTACTCATTCCAAAATGATGCACTGCCCAATAACAGGTATGAAACATTTATGCTGATCATTTTGTTGGAGAATTATACTCACATAGAAGACAAAGGAAACATGGTTCACAATATTTGTCTATTGTTGAGGCTCAGATAAGATGACTCATCCAGAATGTCAGAAAAAAATCCACCAAATGAATCTTTATAACAATATTTTTGTTTTTGACACATTTGGAATTGAAGAATGTTATCTTCTAATGCAATAGAGGTTAGGACTGGTGTTTGAAATGTCACATGAGGAGGCAGGATTCCTGGATTCTGTTTCTGACACTCAGTAGCTCCTGGTGTGACATTCACCTCAATGTTCCTCTTCTAGCTACATATAAAACAAGGGTAACCGTCATCGTGACTTCTGAGTCTTCCTCAGAACTAAGGATTTCAAAAGTTCTTCATGAACATTCATTAATATTTTATAAGCACAAAGCATACTGTTATAGTATGTCCTGCTGTAAAGCCTGCTAAACGACTCCCACTGATTTCAGTATGCATTGTATCAGACCCACTGGGGATGGAGGTGCTGAGCGTTCAGAATAACAACTCTAAATCCTTCCTAGGAACTGCCAGGGCAAATGCCTCTAACCAGTTCCAGTGTGGATCTGAAGAACCAGAATGAATTCCTGTGCTTGACAGTAGATTGTGCTACTAATATACTATTGTATTCCCATGACATTCATTCCCACTGTAACTTCAATGAAATCAATGTAATAATTTGGCCTATAAAATTTTAAGATGAGTCCTGCAAGGTGTAATGTACATGTCATACCATATGAGGCTAAAAATAGACTAATAACCACCAGCAGTGAGGAAAACAGAGGAGTTCTGGCGACTACAAAGTGTATTTTAGGAATTAATTAGGTCTTAGAAATTGTATAAAAGCGCTCATGATTTAGGGCTCTTCTAACCACTTCTCTAGACTTGTACTCTTTGGTGAATTGGGCAAGTCTGAGTTGATTCAATCTCTGTATTGCTATCCATGTCATGTTAATCTTTGTTTAAATTAAAGCCTAAATTCTACTAATACATGCTGTGAGTTTTAGGAACATAGAGGGGTTATATTAAGTTACAGGCATAGGTTGATTTCAGCTTTAGAGGGCAAGTCTGAGACTTTTAAAACATACACATTTGGGAAACCTATTTCCTGTTAAATTTTAGTTGGAAACTGCACTTTCAGGTCCTTGAATTTGAAATATCACACCCAACTTATAGTTCACAGGTGTTAGGAAAGTAGCAAATGGGTAGTAGTAATTTTAGATTTAGATCCTAAGATGGTGTAAGTTAGTGCATCTGTATTGGGGTCAATGAAAATGCATGGATTTGCACCAGCTGACATTCTGCTTCATAGTGCTTTATTTTCACAAAAGCATATTTTGCATTCATTCATTAGCAAGTTTGGTTTAGAAACCAAAGTGCCAATCTGTGATGCTGGACAGAACTGATTTCAGAGATTAAATCATAAAAAGGAAATCAACATTAATGTTGTCCCCTCTGTACAACATGTTAAAATTTTCTGAAATGGATTGAAAACTCCAGGTGTCCATGATAAAAATACTCTGTATTGTGGGATTACTTATTACAGCCTGTGTTGTAAAGGCAAAGAGTGAGAGACTGGTTTAAGGGTGTGTGGCTAAAGATGAGTGAAGCAAGAGAATAGAAGGAGGAACTGGGAGCAGAGGTGAAGCTAGGGACTGAGGGACTAAGTCATTGCCTTATTCCATCTACATAGCCCCCATTACAATGTGCATTACAATCAACCTATGCCTGTGACTGTGCTTTAACCCTTCTAATTCCACTGGCACTTACACCTCCTGTTTACTTTCTCCCTGCTGTGTGTTTCAGGTTTACATCCATCGCAGAAAATGACTTGGAGCGGCTACGGGTGCAATGATGGGTGCTACTCACCCTGTGGCTATGGGGGCCAATGGGCTTGTGGGAGCCCTTGTGGCTACAGGGGCCTGTGTGGCTATGGAGGCCGTAGTGGTCCTCATGGCTCATGTGGTTATAGGGGTTCTTATGGTTACAGGGGATCATACGATTCCGGACATTGCTACCCATTTGCTTTCCAGCGGGGCCATAGGTACAGCTATGGAAACTGTGGGCCATGTTAAACCCAGAAGGAACATGCACAGAACAATGAAAAGCAAGATACGGATTCACAACTGAGCTTATGAGCAAGGCTTTTGGAAGTGCTGAGCTCCCACGACTTAAATTTAGTCAATGAGAGCTGTGACTGCACAGCACCTCTAAAGTTGCCCACTAGATGTATTTCCTATGTTATACTTTCTGACTTTCTTCTTATGCCTTCCCAGCTATCTGCTGATTAACACCAAAGGCCTGATTCCTGATTACTATCTTGTTACACCCAGCCCTCTGGCAGTGTAAAGGAAGCAGGGCCTTAAGGTGAATATAAATTACATTTATACTCTTTAAGGATCCTTTCACTGCCAGAGTCCTGCAAAGAGGTCTTAGTGTCAATGCAGATTAGGTACTCTGTGCTCTAGCCTTTCCATGAATATGTACCATTTGTTTCTTGCTTTTAACTTTGCTACAGCAGATTAGTCTTGCTTATACCATGCTTTGTCTCTGTCACTGACTGGGGTGAAACATGTGGCTTGAGATGGTTGAAAACAGGCTTCATTATCTAACTTAAGAGCTGCAAGAAAGAAAGTAATTCACACTGGAGTGGGTGATGGGTTTGGAGCCCTTCTTGAACCTCTGGAAAACATTCTTTATACTGTTTCTTTCTACCACTGTATATTCTACTTCTTAGTCTCATTAAAATTTTGCTGCATCATAATACTGCCTTCCGTTTTTTCTTTCTCATCCATTCCTTATGAGCAAACCAATCTGCGTGAAATTCATTCTGTACAGAGAACCAAAGCCAGGCCTATGCACTTCTTAAATACTATGTAAGCCCTGAACTGAAAGGAAAATCAGGCCCCTTTTGTGGTGACAAGCATTGGGTGGGCCTTCTGCATGTGGGTCAATTTTCCTTTCAGTAAAGACCCTGCCCCTCAACACTTATGCACATACTTGACTTTAATCATATGAACTGTCTCTTTGAATTTAATAAGGCTGATCACATAATTTATGTGAAGCACCTGTGTACGTCTTCACAGGACAGTGGTCCAGTTTTTCACAAATAAAATAATTCACCTCCAAAAATGCTTCGTTAATGCAGGGTAAATTCTACCCCAACCCCTCTGTACTGTCTTTTTCAAGACAATCTGAGGATGCTTTTGGTATCAGAGCATTTTCAATAATTGGTTCTTAAACAGAAAGCTCTGATCAACCTGTAGTATACACTTTACAGCCACTCTTCCCTAAGCTCCCCGTAGAGTTTTCATGTGCCTCAGCAGAGATGATTAGTATAAACTAATGCTGGGGAAATTTTAATGACAGGGTTTTTTGGGTTTTTTTTACTCTGGGGTGCTGGTCATCAAACCAAGTTTCCGCAGCTATCCCTGTTCCAGGCCCTGATGAAGCATAACAATGCCAATGCAGTTTGCACAGGTGAATGTTGGAGCATTTTGAATAATTGGCTCTAAATCAGAAATCTCTGCTCTCCTTCTACCTATAGACTCACTACCACTCTTCCACACTATTTGTCCATTTTGCATTACTATACATTCTTCCTTTCTTCTGCTTCTGTGTCGTATACTGCCACACAGAGGAATGTAACTGGTGAATGGGGAGAGTAGTCATTTGTGTCAATCTTAAGTATGTGCAAAGTTCTACCAGATCAGATGCTCCACCTTCACTTAGCTCTGGTGTAGGTGACAAGATTCTGGGTGGTGGTGAATCTGACCCAGATATCTTATTTTCATGTAGTGAATTTGGGTTTCAGTTCACTGGAAAACTCAAACTAATCCACTAGTGTGTGATGTGTTCAGAAACTGGGTTACAACAATTTCCAGTCTTTCAAGCTCTGGACAAATATAGTGATTGACAGTCAAGTCATCAAGAATGTTGCAAACACCTGCATATATCCATTTCCGACACATACAACAAATACCTCTGCAGGGTCAGGAATCTCCTGTGTGTTTATAAATAGTTCTTCTTAGTGTAAACGTGCCTCAGGTGGCATGTGACCAGGATTCATCACAAATTTGGTCCGCTGATTGGATCATTCGCTTCGTTGGCTTGAGCTGGGTACTGATGGGGAGTGTGACGTGAATGCTGATTCATGGTCCCCTATAAATAGTTTAACCATTAGGAATTAATTCAGTAATGAAATGCAATCGTTTCTAAGGGAGGTGGGTTACACAGCGCTACAGCTTGCCAATGTTTAATAAAATGGCCTTGGGATACCATGACTCAACACAGCAGGAACGGTGACATTTGCTATGCTGAATAGCTCTCATAGGGTGACCAGACAGCAAGTGTGAAAAATCGGGACAGAGGGTGGGGGATAATAGGAGCCTATATAAGAAAAAGCCCCAAATATTGGGACTGTCCCTATAAAATCGGGACATCTGGTCACCCTAAGTTCTCACCACGTTGCACTTGCACCAGATGCACTGGTATAAATAGGAACACAGATTTCAAAGTAGTGTAGAATAAGGCTGATTTTTCATTGGACAGTGTTATCTGAGCATGTGGATCCGGAGGTCCTTGGTGAGGAGATGGCAGACCGTGGCAGTTGTCCTGTGGGGCCATCAGTTTTCAAATTACAGCGCTGTATAATATAACCTTATAGAAGAGGGGTGTGGAAGGAAAATTTAGTGAGAAAATGTCTGCTTCTGTTGGAATTCCCTTGACCTTCAGCCATCTGCCAATGTCTTTCAGGGTTTTTTCCCCCTAAATAGTGCTTCCCCTCAGGGTAGTGAGGGACAACTTGGACTAAATTCTGATATCTCAGTTGCATACTAGTATAAATCTGGAATAATTTTATAGAAGTTAAATAGCTACCCTAGAGTTCCACATGTGTAAATGAGAACAGAATCCTGACCTTTTTCTTGTACCAGATGGAGGGCAAGGCCAAGGTTTTCATCTGTCTAGATCAAGATTTTTCAAAGTGATTGATATTGGGGGCCCTGAATAACCCTTTCTCTGTTTCAGCCTCCTTATATGTAACATTCAGCTCTGCTGTCCTCCTACACACACACACACTGCCCTTAGTAGAGCTGGTCAAATTTTAGTTCATTGGCAATTTGGAAAAGATGAAGAAAAATCAATTTGGGTCAGACTCAAAACAATTTTTTAAAAATTCTCAACGAATTGAAAAGTCAAAAAAATTAAAAAAAAAAAAGTCTTCGGTTCTACTAAATGTTTTGCTTGAAAAAAATAGAAATGTTCCATTTTGATTTAGACAATTTCTAAATGTTTTGTTGGAAATTTTCTAATGAAATCAAAGCACTTCTAAAAGAAAAGTTGTTTCAAACAAAAACCAGTGTTTCAGTATTTTGGGAATTTTTTTTGTGAATGAAGAATGGGTAACATGGACATAAATTCATGAAATGTTTTGTGTTGCACAATATGCATTTTTGACCAAAAGTATCGGCCAAAGAATCTTACCCAGTTCTGCTGCGCCAGTTCACAGGGTAGTGGGCTGGTGGCTGGCATGCTATGTTTGCTAATAGAAAAGGAGTTCTTGTGGCACCTTTCCTTGGATGGTTGCCCAAGGCCTCCTTGTCTCTTCACCTATCACAGTCCAACTATTGGAACTGAAATGTGTGAAAGCCCTTAGTGCAGGGGAAATCTCAGAACACCCAGTGAAATTGCTATTCTCCTCCTACTACTTGCAGATTTACAGAGGCACATTGAGATGAATGCCACTACTGCATATCAAAGGCAGAAATTAAATATAATTGTCTTAACCTCTGGTGCCACATACTAACCACTAGTCCTGACCCATATTAGACTGTAAAAAGAAAAGGAGTACTTGTGGCACCTTAGAGACTAACCAATTTATTTGAACATAAGCTTTTGTGAGCTACAGCTCACTTCATCGGATGCAGACTAACACGGCTGCTACTCTGAAACTCTGCTACTCTGAAACCTGTCATTATATTAGACAGTGTTACACAAGACAACATTAATAACATACCTTGTTAAGTAACCTTTACCATTCTTGGCTTCCAAATATGTCACTTACATGAGAGTAATTGGTAATTCTCTTTTTTTAAACAATGACCACCTAGATCAGATCTCAATATTATCTAACTTTGCCTTTTTGGAGGCATGTTATTTTGCCTACATAAGGAAAATAATTCTCCAAAAAAACACAAACATGTAAATGTCATGCTTGTTCAGGTGTGGTGTAGGACTGTAAATCTCCATATAAAATTCAAGTGTCCAAACTTCATTACAAGACCTGTTTGGTTGCTCAAGTGTAAATTAATCTGAGTGTTGCTAAAAGGAAAACCTTTGCTCCAACTCCATATTTTCCTCATGATATTTTTCTGTCTCTTCCAGCAATCCAGACCCTGGAACTGTTCCATGCACAAGCCAATTTTGTGTAGTCAAAGTTAAGCACCTGTCAGAATTAATGTGCAGAGTTGTGTAGCCCTTTCTTTAAATAGAAAGACTTCTGTGTTTTCTGATCACAGTAGCCCAGTGAAAGTGTATAATTTCAGGTATTTGTACCAAGATATAGGAAAGCCTTTCACCTAGACTAGGAATATTTTCCCTTTTAACTTTCTAGGTAAGTAGTGGGAAATTGCATTTAAGCAACTGGGTTGTCTTTTGAGTTTTTTGCTATTTGAATTATACATTGAAATTTAACTCTACTCCACCTACTAACATATTTGAAATTTGTAAGCACTTCAATCATTTGGGTAATTATTATCCTTCTAATTGTAGTAGGTAGACCAACTGTTCTGAGGCCCTTAGCACCATTTGCTTTGGGGAATATGGCAGTAAACTTTCACCCCAGGCACAATGGCTGTGAGTTCCAGGCCTGCCAGTGGCAGGCTTCTGAAAACCTCTGCTTTGGATATGACTATTTGTGTTCTGTTTCCCCTGAGGTGCTGCAAAGTAGCTCTGTTTTGAAATTTGTTGCAAGAGTAACCATTACTATACTAAGGCTTTCTCTGATCCTTAGGTACAATTCAGTGCCTTTTTGTGTTAATCATCTCTGCTGACACACAGAAAGACATTCAGAGAAAGGCTTTATGGGAGAGTGACAGGGAATTGCATCAATCAGGCTAAGCAGAGTAAACTTAAGGCACAACTGTCAGTGGAATAAAAATTCGGAAGTTCAGCTACTATTCTTACGGGAACAGAGAACTGACATAGTCTCTCAGTTTCTGGCGACGTACTCCCTCCTTCTAGATCTCTTCCCCTCCACCCTTTTTTTTTTTTAACCTTCCCTCTTTTCCAACCCCTTTGAACTCTTCTCTTTGTCTTTCTATCCTGGACACCTGGAATTTTCTGTCCATTTCCCATAATTATAACCGAGAGTATGGAGAGTACAATGTTAGTAATGCTTGTTTCCTTGTTTAACCTCTCCACGTAAACCAGTTGTGTCCCACATGTTCTGGCCAGCATGCTTGTGCATCTATATCCTAATAGTTTTTTTATAAAAAAACTATACTAAGGAATAGATCCTCAGGTGTTGTAAATGTGTCCAATTCTTCTGATTTCAGTGGAGCCACAGTAACTTACACCACCTGATCTGACTCTAAAATTGCTTCTTACATACAAAAGATAAAAACAGTTCCAAATCAGACCTGTGGTCCTTGTAATGTATTGTCTCATTTCAAATAAAGTTGAGTACCGTTGTTTCAGATATTGAGAACCCTGCAATGATCCATTATGGAATAAATCATAGGCGATTCTTCCTTACAGCCTTAAATTAAAACTTAGGGCTGAGATTTTTCAGAGCTTTTTAAGGGATTTGAATATCCAATTCCCAGTAAAAATTAATGGGAACTGGGTGTCTCAAATAAATATGTACCTTTCAACATTCCAGCTTTAACTTTTATTGGGTGTGTCCACTTATGCAGGCAACATATATATATATGTGGAAATCCGACCTTAACATGTTAAGAATTACAGAATGCCTGTGCAAGATCCAGTTAGTACATACACATGACATCTGAATAGCTTTAAAGACAGTGAGTCAAATCAGACTTACCAAGTTCACCAGGCAGAATAATGCAAGATAAGTGATCTCAAAAGTCCAAAGTTGCAGATGTTTACCATAAACCATGACACTTCTTGAAACCAGAAGAAAAAAATACATTCTTAAAGTGACAATCTTTATTTATCTTTCCAGGTAAGGACTCTTTGCTCAACCAGGCAATGCAAGCAGGAACTCCAGCCCTGTGCAGAGGGCTTGCAGAATCCCATGGACCACTTCAAGAGCCGGTTTCACTCCATAGCCTTCAAAGTTGCAATGTGAGAAGTGCCCAGTGCTGCCTGCTCCACAGGGATGAATTTCATCCGGCACGATTTTTAAACAAGGAGGGAGGAACAAGGAGAACCACAGGACTGATATTACGATACAGCATAGTTTTTAATGCGAATGAAATTTGCAGTACACAGTTACAGGAAGAAACAATACAGAGCAAAACAGTTTTAAGTTCCTTGATTTATCCCAGTTGGTGGGAAATGAAGCAATGCATAACAGAGGCAGAGAACTAGCAGCTTTTCCATATCTCTCCATATCTCTATTATATATGCCATAGTAAATCTCAAAGTGAGATGCTTAAGGAACATAATGATGAAAAGGACAAAACATGTAGGGCCTACTCTCCTTTATTTCATGGATATTCCTGTTGAGATTAACATGGCCCGCAGTATCCACCGCGATAACAACGGCCATATCCTCCGTAACCACACAATCCCCCATAAACACCTGATCCCCCGTAACCGTAACCTCCCCCATGCCCACAGAGTCCCCAATAACCAGTGGAAAGCGCAGATTTGCACGAGCTGAGGAAGTGGTGCTCAGTGTTTTGTTTTGATTTTTAAAAGCCAAATACGTTCCTTTATTCATCAGCAAGTACTGGTGACACACAGAGGGCTGGTCTTCACTACGGGGAGATCAACACTGCTAGACCTGCTAAATCGACAGCAGAGCACTCTCTGGTCAACCCCAGTACTCCACCTCCCCAAGAAGAGCGTCTCCCATTGACGCAGTGCAGTGAAAACACCAGGATAAGTCAACCTAAGCTAAGTCACATAACTTAGGTCGACTTACCCCCCTAGTGAAGACAAGCCCTAAGGTTTACAAACCAAAGTACTGTATTCTGATGCTGGACTGAACTTGTTTGTAAGTAGAGCTTACATCCTAACAAGGAAACTAGCATTATTAATACTATCCCAGCCATGTTCTTTCTAATCATTTTTTAATGGAGTGACAATCCAAAGCATTAATGACAGAAATATTGTCACTAAGACACAGGACTTTTTCGGTCAAAGACAGGAACACGGATTCAATAGAGTTGGTTAGGTTGGTGACTGGGGGTAAGTGGAGGAAGAAGACTAAAAGCAGAATACGGGACCAGAGTTCGAAATAAAGAAGAGAGCGATTAGGTCTGTCTTTGTTACTCTCTCTCTCTCTCTCTCTCTCTTGCTGTCTCTTTAGGTCTCTACGTGATCTCAGATGAGTATTCTGAAAGTGGGTTGCTGATTCCATACTTCAGTTTCAGCAGAGTTTCTGTTTGAGAGTTTATTATTCAAAGTGCTCTCAGATTGCCATGCCAGTGATACATTGGTTTGAACATTCTTCCTTAGCCCGTGGAGTAGTGCTAGCGATGGAAACGGGGATTGGTTTGGTCAAATGCCTCCAGATAAAGCACCCGTATCCAATGGCCATATAAATAAAGTTTTCCCAGTGTTTGTCTTTATCAATAGTCTCTGCTGAAAAACCCAAAGCCTGTGGAAAGGCAGCTCTATAGAACAGCGAGGTTATTTGTGGAGTTAAAGTTGAGAAGAGCTTTCTAGTGAACAGCCAAACCTTCAAAGCGCTCTAGAAGCAAAGGCAGCCTGTCTCGAAAGGTCGAGGCTAGATTGAACCATGCATTAACCAAGCAATTGGCTGGCCAGTTCTCTTTTCTTTTCTTTCTTGAAACCTGGGTCATTCTCCTGCAAAGGCTCACACAGATGCTTACCATGAACCATCTGTTTGGTCTTCTTGAAACCAAAGGGAAAATGTACATTCTTTAAGTGACCATGCGTATAAATCTTTGCAGGAAAAGACCCTTTGCTCAACCCGGTAATGAAAGGAGGAACTCTGGCCCTGTGCAGAGGGCTTGCATAATCCTATGGACCTCTTCAAGGGCCGGATTCACTCCATGGCTTTCAAAGTTGCACCTTGAGATGTGCCCGGTGCTCCCTCCTCCACAGAAATGAATTTTTAAACAAGTAGGAGAAACAAGGAGAACCACAAGACTGATATTATGATGCGGCGTAGTTTTTAATGCGAATGGAATTTGCAGTACACAGTTACAGGAAGAAATAATACAGAGCAGAACTTTTTTAAGTTCCTTGTTTTATCCCAGTTGGTGGGAAATAAAAGACAGCATAATAGAGACAGAGGACTAGGCAGCGTCTCCAGTACATATCTGACGTAGCATGATTCCAAGTGAGATGCTGATGATACAGATTGGTGGAAAGGATAGAACATGTAGGGCCTATTCTCCTTTATTTCCTGGATATTCCTGTTGGGATTAACAAGGCCCACAGTATCCACCGCGATACCTACGGCCGTATCCCCCATAACGGCATAATCCCCCAAAACCACCTAATCCCCCGTAACCGTAACCTCCCCCGTACCCACACAGTGTCCCATAACCTCCCCCGTACCCATACAGTCCCCCATAACCTCCCCCGTACCCATACAGTCCCCCATAACCACCTAATCCCCCTAAACCATACAATCCTCCAGAGCCGTACAGTCCCCCCAGACCGAATGAGCCCCCATAGCCGGCTCCGACAACAGGTGCTCCTACGGCTCCCACTTCACTCTGCTGAGGGAAATTGCTGAGAATTGGTCCTGGGATGGTTACGACAACTGGGGATGGTCTAATGACCACTTCAGAGTCAGGGCACTGCCTAACACACGGCTCATTGCAGCTGCCAGAAACTGGACTGGGCCGGGCCACCCCGCATTCTGGGTAGTACAGGCTGGAGCAAGACATCTTTCTGTGATGGAAGTGAACCTGAAACACACAACAGGGAACAGAGTAAAGAGAAGGTAGAAGTGTCAGTGGAAGAAAGGCTTCAAAGCTTGGTTACTATGGTAGTGAGGTCTACAAGGGCCTGAGAGAGAGGCGGAGGAGTGGATTCAGTCCCTATGTTCATGGTTATTATTTGTTCCTATTTCCGCTTTCTGCGCCTCTTCTCCTCTCCCACTAAACTTCCCTCCCAACCAGCCTCTTTGAAGCTCTCTCAGTGATTGTGTCTGAAAGGCACCAACTGGAATCAGTGTAACTATTTCTATTACGGACAGCTGGGATTTTGTGTCTATTTTAGACATTTCTCAAAGAGAACATAGCTGGGATAATGGTAATCAAATTCTTTTCCTTTTGGATATTGGCTGTGGCTCTTTGGTTTTCCAAACTTTGTGAATCACCAATACTTGCTGAGAAATGAACAGAAACTTTTCTTTTCTCCAGATAAATCATGAATGAATAACAGCCTCTTCAGAATAACGTAGAAGACCACTGAATTGGCCCTGTATGGACTACACTGGGAAAGTTTCTTCCTAATCTCCCTAAATGAAAAATGGCTAAGGGACGTTCTGAAAGGCTTAAAAGATTTAAATGCCCTAATTCAATTTCCAATTCAATGAAACTATATTTCCCAGTTGCATATGTTGCTTCTAAAATCTCCCCTTTAGCTTGACATCATGAATCCACCAGCCCTTGCAACTGAAGAAGTGCACGAGATTATAATGGAAAAACACCCTCATCCCTGATAAAAATCCCTGAGAGTATGTGCACGATTCAGTCTTAAATGTAAATGGATGCTACTAGGATATCTCTATGGTAAGAAAGAGATGGAGTTGGAACTGGACTTACCGTGTTCACCGAGGAAATGAAGTGCAGAGAAGTGTTTAGAAGAGCCTTGAGTCGTGAGCGCTTTTATACAGTTTGTAGGACTGCCTGAAGGATCTGAGATGCCTTTTGTGGAGGAGGTCCTAATTAGTTACCAAACAAACTTGACTGCCTTGCTAAATCCTCCTTTGGATGGAGCTGATTTCCTCAGGGTTTGGGATTATTGGGCTAATTTCAGCCTCAAAGGGTGTGACATGGTTGCACTCTTCAGCTTTCTTTCATCTAAAAATTGTACGAGCCAACTGCTTTCCTCATGGTATTCCACTGACTTTCTTAGTACTGCAGTGAGAATGCACGTCAAGGTGATTCAGAGCTGCATCAGTAGCACAACTGGCTGTCCTGAACAGATATCCCCTTTGGTCCTTTCTGTTCATGCTGGTCGTGGTTAGGGCATTGGGCACTGCATTTTGTACCCTCACCACCTCCCTCCCCAGTGGGTCAGATCCAGTTCCCATTGTAATCATTGGGAATCATTCCATTGCCTTCAGCGTGTTTCTTGGCAGGAGCTTAAGTCTGAAAATCCTCATTTGGCAGGGGGATACTACGATGTCTCTGGACAACTGGAGTCCCACTTGAAACTTTCACACTAGGTCTTAGTAGGGACTCTTGTGGAGCGTGGGCCTTTGGGATGGCCCTCTGCCAAGGGGACAATTTCACTTTATGGGGATTCAAAATTAACCAAAAATCAAACCTCCACTTGTGGCACCAATTCTAAACAATTATCAAAATTAAAACAAACAAACAAACAAACACACAAAAAACAAGCCCTGGAATGAGCCTCTCTAAGAGTTACTCTCAGGTTCGGGACACATTTGGAAGCCATGAACGGGAAGTATCCAGTAGGGTTCAGGAGATTGAAGTTAGTGTTTGGCCTGAGTAGTCCCAACTATTGGGGGCTTTTTCTGACTCTGCCAATCACTCCCTGTCTGACCTTGACCTTGACCTTAACATACCTCCGTTCACCTCTGTGTAAAACATGTATAATTATAACTTTCTTGATGGAAACTCTGAGGCTTCCACTGAGCTAAGCATTTCAAAACACTTCACAAACACTCATGAAGTTTTATACGGCCAAAGAGATGTACTGTATTATTAAAGTAGTCATAACTTTTTACCGCAATTAGAGATTCCAGTATTAAAGATTAGATTCACTTTAAAAATGCATGTCAAGCTCTCAGATGTAATTCCAGTGCTCGGTTCTTGATTGTGAGCTCCCTCCCCCTCAAATGGAGGCTCTTTGATTTTTTTGAATGTAGCTTTGTTTTCCCTTGTATATATATCTTAAAGTTAAAGGGGTTGAACTTGAGCTCGTGTAGACCAACACAACTCCATCAACTTCAATTGAAGGAAGGCCCTTTACCCAGCCTAGGTTAGAGAAAACCTGGTGTGGAGTGTATCTTTCTGTGCATACTCTGCACCTCCACCCACAACAGTTTGTGTCACATCAGACTTAGCCATTTCACCAAGAAGAATAAGGCAAGGTGAGTGATCTGCAAAGTTCTAAGTTGCAGGTGCTTTCATATGCTTTAGAAAGGACGTGAGATGCCCTTTGCTTCTGATGAGGACCTTATTAGCTACGAAACCAATCTTGTTGCATGCATAACAACTTCAATGAATGTAAATGTTTTCCTCATTGTTTTTGATTATTAGTGTAAAGCTACAGTTAATGAAATTTTAATACCCAAATTATGAGGCTGTATATCATGGCCTGAGTAGGGAAGGACATGAGAGACCTCGCGTGAATGTTTTGACGTGACTCAAACACTCAGGACTGGGCGTTTAACACAAAGAGGACACCCTCAATATTATAATACTAAAGCACTTTGCCCTTATAAAATAGTAATGAGTGTTTTTGCAATGCCTTGAAGTTCACAGTTCTGAGGAAGGCTCACATGTAGCATAACTGTTGTTATGCCTGTTTTATATGCAGAGACACAGAAGCACTTTGAGGTGAAGATTACACACTGAATCCAATTGAAGAATTACACACAAACTGCACATAAATTCCAGGATATGCTGTCAGATAAAGCTTAACTGTAACCTCAGCACATTGACTGGTGCATGGAAAAGTTCCATTGTCCCGGTTGATGGAAGAGATGGGAAAATACCTTGAGGAAAATATAGGCTTTGAAAGTTTCCTTTCATTGGTCACCGTGCCTTTTCTGTACTCTACTCATTGCTGTGTGTTGCAATGCGCTTCCGTTGCAAATAGATGTCTTGCTCTAGAAATCCTTGATGGGTGCTACGTAGGCCCTCAGTCAGTTGCTACGCGCTGCAATGAGCCATGGATTAGGCCGTGCCAAGGCTGCAGAGTGGTGCTCTACCCACCATTGGCTGCCGTGACTAACCTGGGACAGATTGTCAGCTCTTTTCCTCAGGAGTGAGGAGTTTTAGGATGAAAGAGAGGTCCAGAGTGTATTGTGTATGTCCTGCCATGTGGAAGTGAGAACAAACTGATCATCAAAAACACAGAGGAAAAACTTACATCAATTGAAGGGGATACAGAAAGTTTGTTTCTTAACTAATGAGACTTACAGGAACAAAGGGCCTCTCTAGTCCTCTAGGCTGTCTACAAAACTGTGTAAAAACACTCATGACTCAGAGGTCTACAAACCACTTTTTTAACTTAAGTTTCAGAGTAGCAGTCGCGTTAGTCTGTATCCACAAAAAGAAAAGGAGGACTTGTGGCACCTTTGAGACTAAATAAATAAATGTGTTAGTCTCCAAGGTGCCACAAGTCCTCTTCCATGAATTGGATAAGTCCTACTCGACTCACTCTCTCTGTAATCTTTGAGATGACGTGTTCGCGTGTTAGTGATAGTTTTAATTTCGGAGTGAATCTTGCACATACACTCTGTGATTCCTAGCAGTGTTAAGGAGTTGGTTTGGTTCTTTTTCAATATCTTTTAGTCCATTATAAAGTTGCAGGAATTTGTTTCTTCAGGCTTAGAAGCTAAGGCTTGAATTTTCAGAGCAAGACATGCATTTGTAACACTAGTTCTCATTGATTTTAGTTGAAACTTGGGCATACAAATCCCATAGGTAGCTCTGAAAATACCTACCCCCAATTTTTTTTTATAGGGTTTAGGAATAAATGCCCTAAGTTTACCCCATAAATGACAAATTAATTGTTCTTGTTCCTTGTGAAGCAGCTGGTAAGTGACACTCATTGCAACGGGATATTGGATTGGATGGGCCACTCATCTGTTCCAGCATGTCAATTGCTACATTCTAATGTGCAGAGGTGATTATAGGTGAAGCTTCTCATCTCGTCTAACCTAGTGTAGCTCCAGTGAAGTCAATGGAAAGCGCAGATGTGCACTAGCTGAGGAAGTGGTGTTCAGTGTTTTGTTTTTATTTTTAAAAAGCCAAACACGTTCCTTTATCCATCAGCAAGTACTGGTGACACACTAAGGTTTACAAACCAAAGTACCACATTCCGACACTGGACTGAACTTGTTTGTATGTAGAGGTTCTATGCTAACAAAGAAACTAGCATTGTTTATGCTATCCCAACCATTTTCTGTGTTATGATTTTTTAATGGACTGAAAATCCAAAGCATCAGTGACAGAAATTTTATATATTAATACGACTTAGATACAGGATTTTTTCGGACAAAGACAGTAACAAGGATTCGATAGAGCTGGTTAGGATATGGTTACTGGTTACTTTGGAGCTGGTGATAGGATATGGCCCTTCATGAAACCATGGATATATAGCCTTTCTTTCTTTCTTTCTTTCTTTCTTTCTTTCTTTCTTTCTTTCTTTCTTTCTTTCCTTTTCTTTTGAAAATTTACGACTCCCCTTTAGTTCAAATTCAAATATATAATACATTATACTATTGGTCTTATGGTTTTAATTTCTCCTTCATTCGTTATCTTTTCATGTCACGAAAGGCTTCCATATCGTTTGGCCAAAAGTGTCTCCCAGTTTTGGACACCTCCTTTGTTGTTGCTGAACCACTCAATGAAGCTTTTGGCCTGTTCTCGAGAAATATTGAGCATGGAAAGCTCCCGTTAACTTCAATAAAAGTTTTCAGTACTCAGCAATCCAGGAAAATGGGCCTGGAGCCTCTCCTGTCAGGCATCTAAAATTAATAGCTCCTTTGGAAAGACATTTTCTTAGATGTTTCCAGATCTAAGACCATTGTTATATTTGCTGATTTAGCCCAGGTCCCATTGTGTTACAGCATGAGTTGACCATGAAACACTATCACTGGAATTCAGATAATCAGGGTTTGCTAGGCCTTCCAATTCAACAATAAAGAAAGGATAAGTAAGTAGATATTTTAGAGAGGAAGATTGGCCATATTAGGGCATTTCTTCTCAATGAAGTTTGTGATTTGCCAATGAAAGGCTCATTGCTTAATGGGAAAGGTTTCTTCCTCAGTAGTTCAGGACTTGAATGCTGCAGCTTTAAATTGGTATTGATCCTCGAGTATCTCAAAGGAGAGGGATGAGTTGGGATATGTCTCTTGGTGATGTGGACAGAATGGTGCTTGCAGAAAATAGAGGAAATGAGGAAACGGAGACTGAGATGGATTTACAGCATTTGTTCTAGTTTCAAGGATATAAAGTCTTGTGCTTCAGGGTATCATCCAGGAATGGAGGTTAGATCTGATGGATGGGAGATAATGACTAACTTCCTCTGTGGGCAAGTGACCCTATACCTCTGTTCTCCTGGGTTACTTGCAGCTCCCTGTAAGGCCTCTGGTAAAGACTGTTGATGGAGAGAGGCCTGATCATCGATAGCAATGTCTATGTTCTACCATTCCAAGGAGGAGTCCATAGGTACGGTCTGATATTGAAGAGTAGAGCTGTATTGCCCTTAAATAAAACCTGCGGCTAGACGGATAAATCTCCCGTCACCAGCTAAATATTATGGCATGTTCTTGAAGAGCCAGGCTGGCCTAGATAATTTTTTCTTTTCCTTTTGTGTCATCCAATCAAAAAAATTGATTATAGGAAAATATTCATCTTCTGGGAGCTGAAGGGCACAAAAATGTTGACGACGTATGTCGTGGAAAATGTCATTTTTAATTTGCAGTTCCTGCAATATCATGCCATGAGAGACCCTGGGGAGGTTAGATAAGAATGGTAATATGGAGTGTAGTGAGCAACAGCAACCTCAAAACCGTTAGATTCTTATACGAAAGTAATGCTCTCTGCATTAATTCATATCACACATGAGATTCCTGACAGCCGCAGATTCCTTTGGTGTAGTCTAATTTGTTCTCTAGGCTGAACAAACTCAGTCAGGTGTGTTTCCAACATCCTTGTGAAATCCACTATCAGTCTAATCATTTCACCAAGGAGTGGAGATTGCTGCTGACCAGTTGATGAACATATCAAGGCAAAGAATGAGAAGAAGATCAATTTAATTGCCTTTTAATGGTGCATTGAAACCCAAAATCACAATCTGAAGCTGAACTATTTCTGCCCTATTGCCCATTGCCTTAGATCTCGTCAACTCACCTCCAGCATGGCAAAGTGAGTGCAAAGTTGGTGTAAAGGAGAAGACCTGGTTGAATTTACACCTTCCTTAGGTTGTCATAACTGACTGCTGTCTAGATGAATTCTACGCTCTCCATGTCACTGGAGGTCCCAGCAAAGCAAAGGAGAACAATGTCCTGGAAGATGGAGAATTATTCTGAAAGAGGGCCGCTGATTCCATACTTCAGTTTCAGCAGAGTTTCTGTTTGAGAGTTTATTATTCAAAGTGCTCTCAGATTGCCATGCCAGTGATACATTGGTTTGAACATTCTTCCTTAGCCCGTGGAGTAGTGCTAGCAATGGAAACGGGGATTGGTTTGGTCAAATGCCTCCAGATAAAGCACCCGTATCCAATGGCCATATAAATAAAGTTTTCCCAGTGTTTGTCTTTATCAATAGTCTCTGCTGAAAAACCCAAAGCCTGTGGAAAGGCAGCTCTATAGAACAGCGAGGTTATTTGTGGAGTTAAAGTTGAGAAGAGCTTTCTAGTGAACAGCCAAACCTTCAAAGCGCTCTAGAAGCAAAGGCAGCCTGTCTCGAAAGGTCGAGGCTAGATTGAACCATGCATTAACCAAGCAATTGGCTGGCCAGTTCTCTTTTCTTTTCTTTCTTGAAACCTGGGTCATTCTCCTGCAAAGGCTCACACAGATGCTTACCATGAACCATCTGTTTGGTCTTCTTGAAACCAAAGGGAAAATGTACATTCTTTAAGTGACCATGCGTATAAATCTTTGCAGGAAAAGACCCTTTGCTCAACCCGGTAATGAAAGGAGGAACTCTGGCCCTGTGCAGAGGGCTTGCATAATCCTATGGACCTCTTCAAGGGCCGGATTCACTCCATGGCTTTCAAAGTTGCACCTTGAGATGTGCCCGGTGCTCCCTCCTCCACAGAAATGAATTTTTAAACAAGTAGGAGAAACAAGGAGAACCACAAGACTGATATTATGATGCGGCGTAGTTTTTAATGCGAATGGAATTTGCAGTACACAGTTACAGGAAGAAATAATACAGAGCAGAACTTTTTTAAGTTCCTTGTTTTATCCCAGTTGGTGGGAAATAAAAGACAGCATAATAGAGACAGAGGACTAGGCAGCGTCTCCAGTACATATCTGACGTAGCATGATTCCAAGTGAGATGCTGATGATACAGATTGGTGGAAAGGATAGAACATGTAGGGCCTATTCTCCTTTATTTCCTGGATATTCCTGTTGGGATTAACAAGGCCCACAGTATCCACCGCGATACCTACGGCCGTATCCCCCATAACGGCATAATCCCCCAAAACCACCTAATCCCCCGTAACCGTAACCTCCCCCGTACCCACACAGTGTCCCATAACCTCCCCCGTACCCATACAGTCCCCCATAACCTCCCCCGTACCCATACAGTCCCCCATAACCACCTAATCCCCCTAAACCATACAATCCTCCAGAGCCGTACAGTCCCCCCAGACCGAATGAGCCCCCATAGCCGGCTCCGACAACAGGTGCTCCTACGGCTCCCACTTCACTCTGCTGAGGGAAATTGCTGAGAATTGGTCCTGGGATGGTTACGACAACTGGGGATGGTCTAATGACCACTTCAGAGTCAGGGCACTGCCTAACACACGGCTCATTGCAGCTGCCAGAAACTGGACTGGGCCGGGCCACCCCGCATTCTGGGTAGTACAGGCTGGAGCAAGACATCTTTCTGTGATGGAAGTGAACCTGAAACACACAACAGGGAACAGAGTAAAGAGAAGGTAGAAGTGTCAGTGGAAGAAAGGCTTCAAAGCTTGGTTACTATGGTAGTGAGGTCTACAAGGGCCTGAGAGAGAGGCGGAGGAGTGGATTCAGTCCCTATGTTCATGGTTATTATTTGTTCCTATTTCCGCTTTCTGCGCCTCTTCTCCTCTCCCACTAAACTTCCCTCCCAACCAGCCTCTTTGAAGCTCTCTCAGTGATTGTGTCTGAAAGGCACCAACTGGAATCAGTGTAACTATTTCTATTACGGACAGCTGGGATTTTGTGTCTATTTTAGACATTTCTCAAAGAGAACATAGCTGGGATAATGGTAATCAAATTCTTTTCCTTTTGGATATTGGCTGTGGCTCTTTGGTTTTCCAAACTTTGTGAATCACCAATACTTGCTGAGAAATGAACAGAAACTTTTCTTTTCTCCAGATAAATCATGAATGAATAACAGCCTCTTCAGAATAACGTAGAAGACCACTGAATTGGCCCTGTATGGACTACACTGGGAAAGTTTCTTCCTAATCTCCCTAAATGAAAAATGGCTAAGGGACGTTCTGAAAGGCTTAAAAGATTTAAATGCCCTAATTCAATTTCCAATTCAATGAAACTATATTTCCCAGTTGCATATGTTGCTTCTAAAATCTCCCCTTTAGCTTGACATCATGAATCCACCAGCCCTTGCAACTGAAGAAGTGCACGAGATTATAATGGAAAAACACCCTCATCCCTGATAAAAATCCCTGAGAGTATGTGCACGATTCAGTCTTAAATGTAAATGGATGCTACTAGGATATCTCTATGGTAAGAAAGAGATGGAGTTGGAACTGGACTTACCGTGTTCACCGAGGAAATGAAGTGCAGAGAAGTGTTTAGAAGAGCCTTGAGTCGTGAGCGCTTTTATACAGTTTGTAGGACTGCCTGAAGGATCTGAGATGCCTTTTGTGGAGGAGGTCCTAATTAGTTACCAAACAAACTTGACTGCCTTGCTAAATCCTCCTTTGGATGGAGCTGATTTCCTCAGGGTTTGGGATTATTGGGCTAATTTCAGCCTCAAAGGGTGTGACATGGTTGCACTCTTCAGCTTTCTTTCATCTAAAAATTGTACGAGCCAACTGCTTTCCTCATGGTATTCCACTGACTTTCTTAGTACTGCAGTGAGAATGCACGTCAAGGTGATTCAGAGCTGCATCAGTAGCACAACTGGCTGTCCTGAACAGATATCCCCTTTGGTCCTTTCTGTTCATGCTGGTCGTGGTTAGGGCATTGGGCACTGCATTTTGTACCCTCACCACCTCCCTCCCCAGTGGGTCAGATCCAGTTCCCATTGTAATCATTGGGAATCATTCCATTGCCTTCAGCGTGTTTCTTGGCAGGAGCTTAAGTCTGAAAATCCTCATTTGGCAGGGGGATACTACGATGTCTCTGGACAACTGGAGTCCCACTTGAAACTTTCACACTAGGTCTTAGTAGGGACTCTTGTGGAGCGTGGGCCTTTGGGATGGCCCTCTGCCAAGGGGACAATTTCACTTTATGGGGATTCAAAATTAACCAAAAATCAAACCTCCACTTGTGGCACCAATTCTAAACAATTATCAAAATTAAAACAAACAAACAAACAAACACACAAAAAACAAGCCCTGGAATGAGCCTCTCTAAGAGTTACTCTCAGGTTCGGGACACATTTGGAAGCCATGAACGGGAAGTATCCAGTAGGGTTCAGGAGATTGAAGTTAGTGTTTGGCCTGAGTAGTCCCAACTATTGGGGGCTTTTTCTGACTCTGCCAATCACTCCCTGTCTGACCTTGACCTTGACCTTAACATACCTCCGTTCACCTCTGTGTAAAACATGTATAATTATAACTTTCTTGATGGAAACTCTGAGGCTTCCACTGAGCTAAGCATTTCAAAACACTTCACAAACACTCATGAAGTTTTATACGGCCAAAGAGATGTACTGTATTATTAAAGTAGTCATAACTTTTTACCGCAATTAGAGATTCCAGTATTAAAGATTAGATTCACTTTAAAAATGCATGTCAAGCTCTCAGATGTAATTCCAGTGCTCGGTTCTTGATTGTGAGCTCCCTCCCCCTCAAATGGAGGCTCTTTGATTTTTTTGAATGTAGCTTTGTTTTCCCTTGTATATATATCTTAAAGTTAAAGGGGTTGAACTTGAGCTCGTGTAGACCAACACAACTCCATCAACTTCAATTGAAGGAAGGCCCTTTACCCAGCCTAGGTTAGAGAAAACCTGGTGTGGAGTGTATCTTTCTGTGCATACTCTGCACCTCCACCCACAACAGTTTGTGTCACATCAGACTTAGCCATTTCACCAAGAAGAATAAGGCAAGGTGAGTGATCTGAAAAGTTCTAAGTTGCAGGTGCTTTCATATGCTTTAGAAAGGACGTGAGATGCCCTTTGCTTCTGATGAGGACCTTATTAGCTACGAAACCAATCTTGTTGCATGCATAACAACTTCAATGAATGTAAATGTTTTCCTCATTGTTTTTGATTATTAGTGTAAAGCTACAGTTAATGAAATTTTAATACCCAAATTATGAGGCTGTATATCATGGCCTGAGTAGGGAAGGACATGAGAGACCTCGCGTGAATGTTTTGACGTGACTCAAACACTCAGGACTGGGCGTTTAACACAAAGAGGACACCCTCAATATTATAATACTAAAGCACTTTGCCCTTATAAAATAGTAATGAGTGTTTTTGCAATGCCTTGAAGTTCACAGTTCTGAGGAAGGCTCACATGTAGCATAACTGTTGTTATGCCTGTTTTATATGCAGAGACACAGAAGCACTTTGAGGTGAAGATTACACACTGAATCCAATTGAAGAATTACACACAAACTGCACATAAATTCCAGGATATGCTGTCAGATAAAGCTTAACTGTAACCTCAGCACATTGACTGGTGCATGGAAAAGTTCCATTGTCCCGGTTGATGGAAGAGATGGGAAAATACCTTGAGGAAAATATAGGCTTTGAAAGTTTCCTTTCATTGGTCACCGTGCCTTTTCTGTACTCTACTCATTGCTGTGTGTTGCAATGCGCTTCCGTTGCAAATAGATGTCTTGCTCTAGAAATCCTTGATGGGTGCTACGTAGGCCCTCAGTCAGTTGCTACGCGCTGCAATGAGCCATGGATTAGGCCGTGCCAAGGCTGCAGAGTGGTGCTCTACCCACCATTGGCTGCCGTGACTAACCTGGGACAGATTGTCAGCTCTTTTCCTCAGGAGTGAGGAGTTTTAGGATGAAAGAGAGGTCCAGAGTGTATTGTGTATGTCCTGCCATGTGGAAGTGAGAACAAACTGATCATCAAAAACACAGAGGAAAAACTTACATCAATTGAAGGGGATACAGAAAGTTTGTTTCTTAACTAATGAGACTTACAGGAACAAAGGGCCTCTCTAGTCCTCTAGGCTGTCTACAAAACTGTGTAAAAACACTCATGACTCAGAGGTCTACAAACCACTTTTTTAACTTAAGTTTCAGAGTAGCAGTCGCGTTAGTCTGTATCCACAAAAAGAAAAGGAGGACTTGTGGCACCTTTGAGACTAAATAAATAAATGTGTTAGTCTCCAAGGTGCCACAAGTCCTCTTCCATGAATTGGATAAGTCCTACTCGACTCACTCTCTCTGTAATCTTTGAGATGACGTGTTCGCGTGTTAGTGATAGTTTTAATTTCGGAGTGAATCTTGCACATACACTCTGTGATTCCTAGCAGTGTTAAGGAGTTGGTTTGGTTCTTTTTCAATATCTTTTAGTCCATTATAAAGTTGCAGGAATTTGTTTCTTCAGGCTTAGAAGCTAAGGCTTGAATTTTCAGAGCAAGACATGCATTTGTAACACTAGTTCTCATTGATTTTAGTTGAAACTTGGGCATACAAATCCCATAGGTAGCTCTGAAAATACCTACCCCCAATTTTTTTTTATAGGGTTTAGGAATAAATGCCCTAAGTTTACCCCATAAATGACAAATTAATTGTTCTTGTTCCTTGTGAAGCAGCTGGTAAGTGACACTCATTGCAACGGGATATTGGATTGGATGGGCCACTCATCTGTTCCAGCATGTCAATTGCTACATTCTAATGTGCAGAGGTGATTATAGGTGAAGCTTCTCATCTCGTCTAACCTAGTGTAGCTCCAGTGAAGTCAATGGAAAGCGCAGATGTGCACTAGCTGAGGAAGTGGTGTTCAGTGTTTTGTTTTTATTTTTAAAAAGCCAAACACGTTCCTTTATCCATCAGCAAGTACTGGTGACACACTAAGGTTTACAAACCAAAGTACCACATTCCGACACTGGACTGAACTTGTTTGTATGTAGAGGTTCTATGCTAACAAAGAAACTAGCATTGTTTATGCTATCCCAACCATTTTCTGTGTTATGATTTTTTAATGGACTGAAAATCCAAAGCATCAGTGACAGAAATTTTATATATTAATACGACTTAGATACAGGATTTTTTCGGACAAAGACAGTAACAAGGATTCGATAGAGCTGGTTAGGATATGGTTACTGGTTACTTTGGAGCTGGTGATAGGATATGGCCCTTCATGAAACCATGGATATATAGCCTTTCTTTCTTTCTTTCTTTCTTTCTTTCTTTCTTTCTTTCTTTCTTTCTTTCTTTCTTTCTTTCTTTCTTTCTTTCTTTCTTTCTTTCTTTCTTTCTTTCCTTTTCTTTTGAAAATTTACGACTCCCCTTTAGTTCAAATTCAAATATATAATACATTATACTATTGGTCTTATGGTTTTAATTTCTCCTTCATTCGTTATCTTTTCATGTCACGAAAGGCTTCCATATCGTTTGGCCAAAAGTGTCTCCCAGTTTTGGACACCTCCTTTGTTGTTGCTGAACCACTCAATGAAGCTTTTGGCCTGTTCTCGAGAAATATTGAGCATGGAAAGCTCCCGTTAACTTCAATAAAAGTTTTCAGTACTCAGCAATCCAGGAAAATGGGCCTGGAGCCTCTCCTGTCAGGCATCTAAAATTAATAGCTCCTTTGGAAAGACATTTTCTTAGATGTTTCCAGATCTAAGACCATTGTTATATTTGCTGATTTAGCCCAGGTCCCATTGTGTTACAGCATGAGTTGACCATGAAACACTATCACTGGAATTCAGATAATCAGGGTTTGCTAGGCCTTCCAATTCAACAATAAAGAAAGGATAAGTAAGTAGATATTTTAGAGAGGAAGATTGGCCATATTAGGGCATTTCTTCTCAATGAAGTTTGTGATTTGCCAATGAAAGGCTCATTGCTTAATGGGAAAGGTTTCTTCCTCAGTAGTTCAGGACTTGAATGCTGCAGCTTTAAATTGGTATTGATCCTCGAGTATCTCAAAGGAGAGGGATGAGTTGGGATATGTCTCTTGGTGATGTGGACAGAATGGTGCTTGCAGAAAATAGAGGAAATGAGGAAACGGAGACTGAGATGGATTTACAGCATTTGTTCTAGTTTCAAGGATATAAAGTCTTGTGCTTCAGGGTATCATCCAGGAATGGAGGTTAGATCTGATGGATGGGAGATAATGACTAACTTCCTCTGTGGGCAAGTGACCCTATACCTCTGTTCTCCTGGGTTACTTGCAGCTCCCTGTAAGGCCTCTGGTAAAGACTGTTGATGGAGAGAGGCCTGATCATCGATAGCAATGTCTATGTTCTACCATTCCAAGGAGGAGTCCATAGGTACGGTCTGATATTGAAGAGTAGAGCTGTATTGCCCTTAAATAAAACCTGCGGCTAGACGGATAAATCTCCCGTCACCAGCTAAATATTATGGCATGTTCTTGAAGAGCCAGGCTGGCCTAGATAATTTTTTCTTTTCCTTTTGTGTCATCCAATCAAAAAAATTGATTATAGGAAAATATTCATCTTCTGGGAGCTGAAGGGCACAAAAATGTTGACGACGTATGTCGTGGAAAATGTCATTTTTAATTTGCAGTTCCTGCAATATCATGCCATGAGAGACCCTGGGGAGGTTAGATAAGAATGGTAATATGGAGTGTAGTGAGCAACAGCAACCTCAAAACCGTTAGATTCTTATACGAAAGTAATGCTCTCTGCATTAATTCATATCACACATGAGATTCCTGACAGCCGCAGATTCCTTTGGTGTAGTCTAATTTGTTCTCTAGGCTGAACAAACTCAGTCAGGTGTGTTTCCAACATCCTTGTGAAATCCACTATCAGTCTAATCATTTCACCAAGGAGTGGAGATTGCTGCTGACCAGTTGATGAACATATCAAGGCAAAGAATGAGAAGAAGATCAATTTAATTGCCTTTTAATGGTGCATTGAAACCCAAAATCACAATCTGAAGCTGAACTATTTCTGCCCTATTGCCCATTGCCTTAGATCTCGTCAACTCACCTCCAGCATGGCAAAGTGAGTGCAAAGTTGGTGTAAAGGAGAAGACCTGGTTGAATTTACACCTTCCTTAGGTTGTCATAACTGACTGCTGTCTAGATGAATTCTACGCTCTCCATGTCACTGGAGGTCCCAGCAAAGCAAAGGAGAACAATGTCCTGGAAGATGGAGAATTATTCTGAAAGAGGGCCGCTGATTCCATACTTCAGTTTCAGCAGAGTTTCTGTTTGAGAGTTTATTATTCAAAGTGCTCTCAGATTGCCATGCCAGTGATACATTGGTTTGAACATTCTTCCTTAGCCCGTGGAGTAGTGCTAGCAATGGAAACGGGGATTGGTTTGGTCAAATGCCTCCAGATAAAGCACCCGTATCCAATGGCCATATAAATAAAGTTTTCCCAGTGTTTGTCTTTATCAATAGTCTCTGCTGAAAAACCCAAAGCCTGTGGAAAGGCAGCTCTATAGAACAGCGAGGTTATTTGTGGAGTTAAAGTTGAGAAGAGCTTTCTAGTGAACAGCCAAACCTTCAAAGCGTTCTAGAAGCAAAGGCAGCCTGTCTCGAAAGGTCGAGGCTAGATTGAACCATGCATTAACCAAGCAATTGGCTGGCCAGTTCTCTTTTCTTTTCTTTCTTGAAACCTGGGTCATTCTCCTGCAAAGGCTCACACAGATGCTTACCATGAACCATCTGTTTGGTCTTCTTGAAACCAAAGGGAAAATGTACATTCTTTAAGTGACCATGCGTATAAATCTTTGCAGGAAAAGACCCTTTGCTCAACCCGGTAATGAAAGGAGGAACTCTGGCCCTGTGCAGAGGGCTTGCATAATCCTATGGACCTCTTCAAGGGCCGGATTCACTCCATGGCTTTCAAAGTTGCACCTTGAGATGTGCCCGGTGCTCCCTCCTCCACAGAAATGAATTTTTAAACAAGTAGGAGAAACAAGGAGAACCACAAGACTGATATTATGATGCGGCGTAGTTTTTAATGCGAATGGAATTTGCAGTACACAGTTACAGGAAGAAATAATACAGAGCAGAACTTTTTTAAGTTCCTTGTTTTATCCCAGTTGGTGGGAAATAAAAGACAGCATAATAGAGACAGAGGACTAGGCAGCGTCTCCAGTACATATCTGACGTAGCATGATTCCAAGTGAGATGCTGATGATACAGATTGGTGGAAAGGATAGAACATGTAGGGCCTATTCTCCTTTATTTCCTGGATATTCCTGTTGGGATTAACAAGGCCCACAGTATCCACCGCGATACCTACGGCCGTATCCCCCATAACGGCATAATCCCCCAAAACCACCTAATCCCCCGTAACCGTAACCTCCCCCGTACCCACACAGTGTCCCATAACCTCCCCCGTACCCATACAGTCCCCCATAACCTCCCCCGTACCCATACAGTCCCCCATAACCACCTAATCCCCCTAAACCATACAATCCTCCAGAGCCGTACAGTCCCCCCAGACCGAATGAGCCCCCATAGCCGGCTCCGACAACAGGTGCTCCTACGGCTCCCACTTCACTCTGCTGAGGGAAATTGCTGAGAATTGGTCCTGGGATGGTTACGACAACTGGGGATGGTCTAATGACCACTTCAGAGTCAGGGCACTGCCTAACACACGGCTCATTGCAGCTGCCAGAAACTGGACTGGGCCGGGCCACCCCGCATTCTGGGTAGTACAGGCTGGAGCAAGACATCTTTCTGTGATGGAAGTGAACCTGAAACACACAACAGGGAACAGAGTAAAGAGAAGGTAGAAGTGTCAGTGGAAGAAAGGCTTCAAAGCTTGGTTACTATGGTAGTGAGGTCTACAAGGGCCTGAGAGAGAGGCGGAGGAGTGGATTCAGTCCCTATGTTCATGGTTATTATTTGTTCCTATTTCCGCTTTCTGCGCCTCTTCTCCTCTCCCACTAAACTTCCCTCCCAACCAGCCTCTTTGAAGCTCTCTCAGTGATTGTGTCTGAAAGGCACCAACTGGAATCAGTGTAACTATTTCTATTACGGACAGCTGGGATTTTGTGTCTATTTTAGACATTTCTCAAAGAGAACATAGCTGGGATAATGGTAATCAAATTCTTTTCCTTTTGGATATTGGCTGTGGCTCTTTGGTTTTCCAAACTTTGTGAATCACCAATACTTGCTGAGAAATGAACAGAAACTTTTCTTTTCTCCAGATAAATCATGAATGAATAACAGCCTCTTCAGAATAACGTAGAAGACCACTGAATTGGCCCTGTATGGACTACACTGGGAAAGTTTCTTCCTAATCTCCCTAAATGAAAAATGGCTAAGGGACGTTCTGAAAGGCTTAAAAGATTTAAATGCCCTAATTCAATTTCCAATTCAATGAAACTATATTTCCCAGTTGCATATGTTGCTTCTAAAATCTCCCCTTTAGCTTGACATCATGAATCCACCAGCCCTTGCAACTGAAGAAGTGCACGAGATTATAATGGAAAAACACCCTCATCCCTGATAAAAATCCCTGAGAGTATGTGCACGATTCAGTCTTAAATGTAAATGGATGCTACTAGGATATCTCTATGGTAAGAAAGAGATGGAGTTGGAACTGGACTTACCGTGTTCACCGAGGAAATGAAGTGCAGAGAAGTGTTTAGAAGAGCCTTGAGTCGTGAGCGCTTTTATACAGTTTGTAGGACTGCCTGAAGGATCTGAGATGCCTTTTGTGGAGGAGGTCCTAATTAGTTACCAAACAAACTTGACTGCCTTGCTAAATCCTCCTTTGGATGGAGCTGATTTCCTCAGGGTTTGGGATTATTGGGCTAATTTCAGCCTCAAAGGGTGTGACATGGTTGCACTCTTCAGCTTTCTTTCATCTAAAAATTGTACGAGCCAACTGCTTTCCTCATGGTATTCCACTGACTTTCTTAGTGCTGCAGTGAGAATGCACGTCAAGGTGATTCAGAGCTGCATCAGTAGCACAACTGGCTGTCCTGAACAGATATCCCCTTTGGTCCTTTCTGTTCATGCTGGTCGTGGTTAGGGCATTGGGCACTGCATTTTGTACCCTCACCACCTCCCTCCCCAGTGGGTCAGATCCAGTTCCCATTGTAATCATTGGGAATCATTCCATTGCCTTCAGCGTGTTTCTTGGCAGGAGCTTAAGTCTGAAAATCCTCATTTGGCAGGGGGATACTACGATGTCTCTGGACAACTGGAGTCCCACTTGAAACTTTCACACTAGGTCTTAGTAGGGACTCTTGTGGAGCGTGGGCCTTTGGGATGGCCCTCTGCCAAGGGGACAATTTCACTTTATGGGGATTCAAAATTAACCAAAAATCAAACCTCCACTTGTGGCACCAATTCTAAACAATTATCAAAATTAAAACAAACAAACAAACAAACACACAAAAAACAAGCCCTGGAATGAGCCTCTCTAAGAGTTACTCTCAGGTTCGGGACACATTTGGAAGCCATGAACGGGAAGTATCCAGTAGGGTTCAGGAGATTGAAGTTAGTGTTTGGCCTGAGTAGTCCCAACTATTGGGGGCTTTTTCTGACTCTGCCAATCACTCCCTGTCTGACCTTGACCTTGACCTTAACATACCTCCGTTCACCTCTGTGTAAAACATGTATAATTATAACTTTCTTGATGGAAACTCTGAGGCTTCCACTGAGCTAAGCATTTCAAAACACTTCACAAACACTCATGAAGTTTTATACGGCCAAAGAGATGTACTGTATTATTAAAGTAGTCATAACTTTTTACCGCAATTAGAGATTCCAGTATTAAAGATTAGATTCACTTTAAAAATGCATGTCAAGCTCTCAGATGTAATTCCAGTGCTCGGTTCTTGATTGTGAGCTCCCTCCCCCTCAAATGGAGGCTCTTTGATTTTTTTGAATGTAGCTTTGTTTTCCCTTGTATATATATCTTAAAGTTAAAGGGGTTGAACTTGAGCTCGTGTAGACCAACACAACTCCATCAACTTCAATTGAAGGAAGGCCCTTTACCCAGCCTAGGTTAGAGAAAACCTGGTGTGGAGTGTATCTTTCTGTGCATACTCTGCACCTCCACCCACAACAGTTTGTGTCACATCAGACTTAGCCATTTCACCAAGAAGAATAAGGCAAGGTGAGTGATCTGAAAAGTTCTAAGTTGCAGGTGCTTTCATATGCTTTAGAAAGGACGTGAGATGCCCTTTGCTTCTGATGAGGACCTTATTAGCTACGAAACCAATCTTGTTGCATGCATAACAACTTCAATGAATGTAAATGTTTTCCTCATTGTTTTTGATTATTAGTGTAAAGCTACAGTTAATGAAATTTTAATACCCAAATTATGAGGCTGTATATCATGGCCTGAGTAGGGAAGGACATGAGAGACCTCGCGTGAATGTTTTGACGTGACTCAAACACTCAGGACTGGGCGTTTAACACAAAGAGGACACCCTCAATATTATAATACTAAAGCACTTTGCCCTTATAAAATAGTAATGAGTGTTTTTGCAATGCCTTGAAGTTCACAGTTCTGAGGAAGGCTCACATGTAGCATAACTGTTGTTATGCCTGTTTTATATGCAGAGACACAGAAGCACTTTGAGGTGAAGATTACACACTGAATCCAATTGAAGAATTACACACAAACTGCACATAAATTCCAGGATATGCTGTCAGATAAAGCTTAACTGTAACCTCAGCACATTGACTGGTGCATGGAAAAGTTCCATTGTCCCGGTTGATGGAAGAGATGGGAAAATACCTTGAGGAAAATATAGGCTTTGAAAGTTTCCTTTCATTGGTCACCGTGCCTTTTCTGTACTCTACTCATTGCTGTGTGTTGCAATGCGCTTCCGTTGCAAATAGATGTCTTGCTCTAGAAATCCTTGATGGGTGCTACGTAGGCCCTCAGTCAGTTGCTACGCGCTGCAATGAGCCATGGATTAGGCCGTGCCAAGGCTGCAGAGTGGTGCTCTACCCACCATTGGCTGCCGTGACTAACCTGGGACAGATTGTCAGCTCTTTTCCTCAGGAGTGAGGAGTTTTAGGATGAAAGAGAGGTCCAGAGTGTATTGTGTATGTCCTGCCATGTGGAAGTGAGAACAAACTGATCATCAAAAACACAGAGGAAAAACTTACATCAATTGAAGGGGATACAGAAAGTTTGTTTCTTAACTAATGAGACTTACAGGAACAAAGGGCCTCTCTAGTCCTCTAGGCTGTCTACAAAACTGTGTAAAAACACTCATGACTCAGAGGTCTACAAACCACTTTTTTAACTTAAGTTTCAGAGTAGCAGTCGCGTTAGTCTGTATCCACAAAAAGAAAAGGAGGACTTGTGGCACCTTTGAGACTAAATAAATAAATGTGTTAGTCTCCAAGGTGCCACAAGTCCTCTTCCATGAATTGGATAAGTCCTACTCGACTCACTCTCTCTGTAATCTTTGAGATGACGTGTTCGCGTGTTAGTGATAGTTTTAATTTCGGAGTGAATCTTGCACATACACTCTGTGATTCCTAGCAGTGTTAAGGAGTTGGTTTGGTTCTTTTTCAATATCTTTTAGTCCATTATAAAGTTGCAGGAATTTGTTTCTTCAGGCTTAGAAGCTAAGGCTTGAATTTTCAGAGCAAGACATGCATTTGTAACACTAGTTCTCATTGATTTTAGTTGAAACTTGGGCATACAAATCCCATAGGTAGCTCTGAAAATACCTACCCCCAATTTTTTTTTATAGGGTTTAGGAATAAATGCCCTAAGTTTACCCCATAAATGACAAATTAATTGTTCTTGTTCCTTGTGAAGCAGCTGGTAAGTGACACTCATTGCAACGGGATATTGGATTGGATGGGCCACTCATCTGTTCCAGCATGTCAATTGCTACATTCTAATGTGCAGAGGTGATTATAGGTGAAGCTTCTCATCTCGTCTAACCTAGTGTAGCTCCAGTGAAGTCAATGGAAAGCGCAGATGTGCACTAGCTGAGGAAGTGGTGTTCAGTGTTTTGTTTTTATTTTTAAAAAGCCAAACACGTTCCTTTATCCATCAGCAAGTACTGGTGACACACTAAGGTTTACAAACCAAAGTACCACATTCCGACACTGGACTGAACTTGTTTGTATGTAGAGGTTCTATGCTAACAAAGAAACTAGCATTGTTTATGCTATCCCAACCATTTTCTGTGTTATGATTTTTTAATGGACTGAAAATCCAAAGCATCAGTGACAGAAATTTTATATATTAATACGACTTAGATACAGGATTTTTTCGGACAAAGACAGTAACAAGGATTCGATAGAGCTGGTTAGGATATGGTTACTGGTTACTTTGGAGCTGGTGATAGGATATGGCCCTTCATGAAACCATGGATATATAGCCTTTCTTTCTTTCTTTCTTTCTTTCTTTCTTTCTTTCTTTCTTTCTTTCTTTCTTTCTTTCTTTCTTTCTTTCTTTCTTTCTTTCTTTCTTTCTTTCCTTTTCTTTTGAAAATTTACGACTCCCCTTTAGTTCAAATTCAAATATATAATACATTATACTATTGGTCTTATGGTTTTAATTTCTCCTTCATTCGTTATCTTTTCATGTCACGAAAGGCTTCCATATCGTTTGGCCAAAAGTGTCTCCCAGTTTTGGACACCTCCTTTGTTGTTGCTGAACCACTCAATGAAGCTTTTGGCCTGTTCTCGAGAAATATTGAGCATGGAAAGCTCCCGTTAACTTCAATAAAAGTTTTCAGTACTCAGCAATCCAGGAAAATGGGCCTGGAGCCTCTCCTGTCAGGCATCTAAAATTAATAGCTCCTTTGGAAAGACATTTTCTTAGATGTTTCCAGATCTAAGACCATTGTTATATTTGCTGATTTAGCCCAGGTCCCATTGTGTTACAGCATGAGTTGACCATGAAACACTATCACTGGAATTCAGATAATCAGGGTTTGCTAGGCCTTCCAATTCAACAATAAAGAAAGGATAAGTAAGTAGATATTTTAGAGAGGAAGATTGGCCATATTAGGGCATTTCTTCTCAATGAAGTTTGTGATTTGCCAATGAAAGGCTCATTGCTTAATGGGAAAGGTTTCTTCCTCAGTAGTTCAGGACTTGAATGCTGCAGCTTTAAATTGGTATTGATCCTCGAGTATCTCAAAGGAGAGGGATGAGTTGGGATATGTCTCTTGGTGATGTGGACAGAATGGTGCTTGCAGAAAATAGAGGAAATGAGGAAACGGAGACTGAGATGGATTTACAGCATTTGTTCTAGTTTCAAGGATATAAAGTCTTGTGCTTCAGGGTATCATCCAGGAATGGAGGTTAGATCTGATGGATGGGAGATAATGACTAACTTCCTCTGTGGGCAAGTGACCCTATACCTCTGTTCTCCTGGGTTACTTGCAGCTCCCTGTAAGGCCTCTGGTAAAGACTGTTGATGGAGAGAGGCCTGATCATCGATAGCAATGTCTATGTTCTACCATTCCAAGGAGGAGTCCATAGGTACGGTCTGATATTGAAGAGTAGAGCTGTATTGCCCTTAAATAAAACCTGCGGCTAGACGGATAAATCTCCCGTCACCAGCTAAATATTATGGCATGTTCTTGAAGAGCCAGGCTGGCCTAGATAATTTTTTCTTTTCCTTTTGTGTCATCCAATCAAAAAAATTGATTATAGGAAAATATTCATCTTCTGGGAGCTGAAGGGCACAAAAATGTTGACGACGTATGTCGTGGAAAATGTCATTTTTAATTTGCAGTTCCTGCAATATCATGCCATGAGAGACCCTGGGGAGGTTAGATAAGAATGGTAATATGGAGTGTAGTGAGCAACAGCAACCTCAAAACCGTTAGATTCTTATACGAAAGTAATGCTCTCTGCATTAATTCATATCACACATGAGATTCCTGACAGCCGCAGATTCCTTTGGTGTAGTCTAATTTGTTCTCTAGGCTGAACAAACTCAGTCAGGTGTGTTTCCAACATCCTTGTGAAATCCACTATCAGTCTAATCATTTCACCAAGGAGTGGAGATTGCTGCTGACCAGTTGATGAACATATCAAGGCAAAGAATGAGAAGAAGATCAATTTAATTGCCTTTTAATGGTGCATTGAAACCCAAAATCACAATCTGAAGCTGAACTATTTCTGCCCTATTGCCCATTGCCTTAGATCTCGTCAACTCACCTCCAGCATGGCAAAGTGAGTGCAAAGTTGGTGTAAAGGAGAAGACCTGGTTGAATTTACACCTTCCTTAGGTTGTCATAACTGACTGCTGTCTAGATGAATTCTACGCTCTCCATGTCACTGGAGGTCCCAGCAAAGCAAAGGAGAACAATGTCCTGGAAGATGGAGAATTATTCTGAAAGAGGGCCGCTGATTCCATACTTCAGTTTCAGCAGAGTTTCTGTTTGAGAGTTTATTATTCAAAGTGCTCTCAGATTGCCATGCCAGTGATACATTGGTTTGAACATTCTTCCTTAGCCCGTGGAGTAGTGCTAGCAATGGAAACGGGGATTGGTTTGGTCAAATGCCTCCAGATAAAGCACCCGTATCCAATGGCCATATAAATAAAGTTTTCCCAGTGTTTGTCTTTATCAATAGTCTCTGCTGAAAAACCCAAAGCCTGTGGAAAGGCAGCTCTATAGAACAGCGAGGTTATTTGTGGAGTTAAAGTTGAGAAGAGCTTTCTAGTGAACAGCCAAACCTTCAAAGCGCTCTAGAAGCAAAGGCAGCCTGTCTCGAAAGGTCGAGGCTAGATTGAACCATGCATTAACCAAGCAATTGGCTGGCCAGTTCTCTTTTCTTTTCTTTCTTGAAACCTGGGTCATTCTCCTGCAAAGGCTCACACAGATGCTTACCATGAACCATCTGTTTGGTCTTCTTGAAACCAAAGGGAAAATGTACATTCTTTAAGTGACCATGCGTATAAATCTTTGCAGGAAAAGACCCTTTGCTCAACCCGGTAATGAAAGGAGGAACTCTGGCCCTGTGCAGAGGGCTTGCATAATCCTATGGACCTCTTCAAGGGCCGGATTCACTCCATGGCTTTCAAAGTTGCACCTTGAGATGTGCCCGGTGCTCCCTCCTCCACAGAAATGAATTTTTAAACAAGTAGGAGAAACAAGGAGAACCACAAGACTGATATTATGATGCGGCGTAGTTTTTAATGCGAATGGAATTTGCAGTACACAGTTACAGGAAGAAATAATACAGAGCAGAACTTTTTTAAGTTCCTTGTTTTATCCCAGTTGGTGGGAAATAAAAGACAGCATAATAGAGACAGAGGACTAGGCAGCGTCTCCAGTACATATCTGACGTAGCATGATTCCAAGTGAGATGCTGATGATACAGATTGGTGGAAAGGATAGAACATGTAGGGCCTATTCTCCTTTATTTCCTGGATATTCCTGTTGGGATTAACAAGGCCCACAGTATCCACCGCGATACCTACGGCCGTATCCCCCATAACGGCATAATCCCCCAAAACCACCTAATCCCCCGTAACCGTAACCTCCCCCGTACCCACACAGTGTCCCATAACCTCCCCCGTACCCATACAGTCCCCCATAACCTCCCCCGTACCCATACAGTCCCCCATAACCACCTAATCCCCCTAAACCATACAATCCTCCAGAGCCGTACAGTCCCCCCAGACCGAATGAGCCCCCATAGCCGGCTCCGACAACAGGTGCTCCTACGGCTCCCACTTCACTCTGCTGAGGGAAATTGCTGAGAATTGGTCCTGGGATGGTTACGACAACTGGGGATGGTCTAATGACCACTTCAGAGTCAGGGCACTGCCTAACACACGGCTCATTGCAGCTGCCAGAAACTGGACTGGGCCGGGCCACCCCGCATTCTGGGTAGTACAGGCTGGAGCAAGACATCTTTCTGTGATGGAAGTGAACCTGAAACACACAACAGGGAACAGAGTAAAGAGAAGGTAGAAGTGTCAGTGGAAGAAAGGCTTCAAAGCTTGGTTACTATGGTAGTGAGGTCTACAAGGGCCTGAGAGAGAGGCGGAGGAGTGGATTCAGTCCCTATGTTCATGGTTATTATTTGTTCCTATTTCCGCTTTCTGCGCCTCTTCTCCTCTCCCACTAAACTTCCCTCCCAACCAGCCTCTTTGAAGCTCTCTCAGTGATTGTGTCTGAAAGGCACCAACTGGAATCAGTGTAACTATTTCTATTACGGACAGCTGGGATTTTGTGTCTATTTTAGACATTTCTCAAAGAGAACATAGCTGGGATAATGGTAATCAAATTCTTTTCCTTTTGGATATTGGCTGTGGCTCTTTGGTTTTCCAAACTTTGTGAATCACCAATACTTGCTGAGAAATGAACAGAAACTTTTCTTTTCTCCAGATAAATCATGAATGAATAACAGCCTCTTCAGAATAACGTAGAAGACCACTGAATTGGCCCTGTATGGACTACACTGGGAAAGTTTCTTCCTAATCTCCCTAAATGAAAAATGGCTAAGGGACGTTCTGAAAGGCTTAAAAGATTTAAATGCCCTAATTCAATTTCCAATTCAATGAAACTATATTTCCCAGTTGCATATGTTGCTTCTAAAATCTCCCCTTTAGCTTGACATCATGAATCCACCAGCCCTTGCAACTGAAGAAGTGCACGAGATTATAATGGAAAAACACCCTCATCCCTGATAAAAATCCCTGAGAGTATGTGCACGATTCAGTCTTAAATGTAAATGGATGCTACTAGGATATCTCTATGGTAAGAAAGAGATGGAGTTGGAACTGGACTTACCGTGTTCACCGAGGAAATGAAGTGCAGAGAAGTGTTTAGAAGAGCCTTGAGTCGTGAGCGCTTTTATACAGTTTGTAGGACTGCCTGAAGGATCTGAGATGCCTTTTGTGGAGGAGGTCCTAATTAGTTACCAAACAAACTTGACTGCCTTGCTAAATCCTCCTTTGGATGGAGCTGATTTCCTCAGGGTTTGGGATTATTGGGCTAATTTCAGCCTCAAAGGGCGTGACATGGTTGCACTCTTCAGCTTTCTTTCATCTAAAAATTGTACGAGCCAACTGCTTTCCTCATGGTATTCCACTGACTTTCTTAGTGCTGCAGTGAGAATGCACGTCAAGGTGATTCAGAGCTGCATCAGTAGCACAACTGGCTGTCCTGAACAGATATCCCCTTTGGTCCTTTCTGTTCATGCTGGTCGTGGTTAGGGCATTGGGCACTGCATTTTGTACCCTCACCACCTCCCTCCCCAGTGGGTCAGATCCAGTTCCCATTGTAATCATTGGGAATCATTCCATTGCCTTCAGCGTGTTTCTTGGCAGGAGCTTAAGTCTGAAAATCCTCATTTGGCAGGGGGATACTACGATGTCTCTGGACAACTGGAGTCCCACTTGAAACTTTCACACTAGGTCTTAGTAGGGACTCTTGTGGAGCGTGGGCCTTTGGGATGGCCCTCTGCCAAGGGGACAATTTCACTTTATGGGGATTCAAAATTAACCAAAAATCAAACCTCCACTTGTGGCACCAATTCTAAACAATTATCAAAATTAAAACAAACAAACAAACAAACACACAAAAAACAAGCCCTGGAATGAGCCTCTCTAAGAGTTACTCTCAGGTTCGGGACACATTTGGAAGCCATGAACGGGAAGTATCCAGTAGGGTTCAGGAGATTGAAGTTAGTGTTTGGCCTGAGTAGTCCCAACTATTGGGGGCTTTTTCTGACTCTGCCAATCACTCCCTGTCTGACCTTGACCTTGACCTTAACATACCTCCGTTCACCTCTGTGTAAAACATGTATAATTATAACTTTCTTGATGGAAACTCTGAGGCTTCCACTGAGCTAAGCATTTCAAAACACTTCACAAACACTCATGAAGTTTTATACGGCCAAAGAGATGTACTGTATTATTAAAGTAGTCATAACTTTTTACCGCAATTAGAGATTCCAGTATTAAAGATTAGATTCACTTTAAAAATGCATGTCAAGCTCTCAGATGTAATTCCAGTGCTCGGTTCTTGATTGTGAGCTCCCTCCCCCTCAAATGGAGGCTCTTTGATTTTTTTGAATGTAGCTTTGTTTTCCCTTGTATATATATCTTAAAGTTAAAGGGGTTGAACTTGAGCTCGTGTAGACCAACACAACTCCATCAACTTCAATTGAAGGAAGGCCCTTTACCCAGCCTAGGTTAGAGAAAACCTGGTGTGGAGTGTATCTTTCTGTGCATACTCTGCACCTCCACCCACAACAGTTTGTGTCACATCAGACTTAGCCATTTCACCAAGAAGAATAAGGCAAGGTGAGTGATCTGAAAAGTTCTAAGTTGCAGGTGCTTTCATATGCTTTAGAAAGGACGTGAGATGCCCTTTGCTTCTGATGAGGACCTTATTAGCTACGAAACCAATCTTGTTGCATGCATAACAACTTCAATGAATGTAAATGTTTTCCTCATTGTTTTTGATTATTAGTGTAAAGCTACAGTTAATGAAATTTTAATACCCAAATTATGAGGCTGTATATCATGGCCTGAGTAGGGAAGGACATGAGAGACCTCGCGTGAATGTTTTGACGTGACTCAAACACTCAGGACTGGGCGTTTAACACAAAGAGGACACCCTCAATATTATAATACTAAAGCACTTTGCCCTTATAAAATAGTAATGAGTGTTTTTGCAATGCCTTGAAGTTCACAGTTCTGAGGAAGGCTCACATGTAGCATAACTGTTGTTATGCCTGTTTTATATGCAGAGACACAGAAGCACTTTGAGGTGAAGATTACACACTGAATCCAATTGAAGAATTACACACAAACTGCACATAAATTCCAGGATATGCTGTCAGATAAAGCTTAACTGTAACCTCAGCACATTGACTGGTGCATGGAAAAGTTCCATTGTCCCGGTTGATGGAAGAGATGGGAAAATACCTTGAGGAAAATATAGGCTTTGAAAGTTTCCTTTCATTGGTCACCGTGCCTTTTCTGTACTCTACTCATTGCTGTGTGTTGCAATGCGCTTCCGTTGCAAATAGATGTCTTGCTCTAGAAATCCTTGATGGGTGCTACGTAGGCCCTCAGTCAGTTGCTACGCGCTGCAATGAGCCATGGATTAGGCCGTGCCAAGGCTGCAGAGTGGTGCTCTACCCACCATTGGCTGCCGTGACTAACCTGGGACAGATTGTCAGCTCTTGTCCTCAGGAGTGAGGAGTTTTAGGATGAAAGAGAGGTCCAGAGTGTATTGTGTATGTCCTGCCATGTGGAAGTGAGAACAAACTGATCATCAAAAACACAGAGGAAAAACTTACATCAATTGAAGGGGATACAGAAAGTTTGTTTCTTAACTAATGAGACTTACAGGAACAAAGGGCCTCTCTAGTCCTCTAGGCTGTCTACAAAACTGTGTAAAAACACTCATGACTCAGAGGTCTACAAACCACTTTTTTAACTTAAGTTTCAGAGTAGCAGTCGCGTTAGTCTGTATCCACAAAAAGAAAAGGAGGACTTGTGGCACCTTTGAGACTAAATAAATAAATGTGTTAGTCTCCAAGGTGCCACAAGTCCTCTTCCATGAATTGGATAAGTCCTACTCGACTCACTCTCTCTGTAATCTTTGAGATGACGTGTTCGCGTGTTAGTGATAGTTTTAATTTCGGAGTGAATCTTGCACATACACTCTGTGATTCCTAGCAGTGTTAAGGGGTTGGTTTGGTTCTTTTTCAATATCTTTTAGTCCATTATAAAGTTGCAGGAATTTGTTTCTTCAGGCTTAGAAGCTAAGGCTTGAATTTTCAGAGCAAGACATGCATTTGTAACACTAGTTCTCATTGATTTTAGTTGAAACTTGGGCATACAAATCCCATAGGTAGCTCTGAAAATACCTACCCCCAATTTTTTTTTATAGGGTTTAGGAATAAATGCCCTAAGTTTACCCCATAAATGACAAATTAATTGTTCTTGTTCCTTGTGAAGCAGCTGGTAAGTGACACTCATTGCAACGGGATATTGGATTGGATGGGCCACTCATCTGTTCCAGCATGTCAATTGCTACATTCTAATGTGCAGAGGTGATTATAGGTGAAGCTTCTCATCTCGTCTAACCTAGTGTAGCTCCAGTGAAGTCAATGGAAAGCGCAGATGTGCACTAGCTGAGGAAGTGGTGTTCAGTGTTTTGTTTTTATTTTTAAAAAGCCAAACACGTTCCTTTATCCATCAGCAAGTACTGGTGACACACTAAGGTTTACAAACCAAAGTACCACATTCCGACACTGGACTGAACTTGTTTGTATGTAGAGGTTCTATGCTAACAAAGAAACTAGCATTGTTTATGCTATCCCAACCATTTTCTGTGTTATGATTTTTTAATGGACTGAAAATCCAAAGCATCAGTGACAGAAATTTTATATATTAATACGACTTAGATACAGGATTTTTTCGGACAAAGACAGTAACAAGGATTCGATAGAGCTGGTTAGGATATGGTTACTGGTTACTTTGGAGCTGGTGATAGGATATGGCCCTTCATGAAACCATGGATATATAGCCTTTCTTTCTTTCTTTCTTTCTTTCTTTCTTTCTTTCTTTCTTTCTTTCTTTCTTTCCTTTTCTTTTGAAAATTTACGACTCCCCTTTAGTTCAAATTCAAATATATAATACATTATACTATTGGTCTTATGGTTTTAATTTCTCCTTCATTCGTTATCTTTTCATGTCACGAAAGGCTTCCATATCGTTTGGCCAAAAGTGTCTCCCAGTTTTGGACACCTCCTTTGTTGTTGCTGAACCACTCAATGAAGCTTTTGGCCTGTTCTCGAGAAATATTGAGCATGGAAAGCTCCCGTTAACTTCAATAAAAGTTTTCAGTACTCAGCAATCCAGGAAAATGGGCCTGGAGCCTCTCCTGTCAGGCATCTAAAATTAATAGCTCCTTTGGAAAGACATTTTCTTAGATGTTTCCAGATCTAAGACCATTGTTATATTTGCTGATTTAGCCCAGGTCCCATTGTGTTACAGCATGAGTTGACCATGAAACACTATCACTGGAATTCAGATAATCAGGGTTTGCTAGGCCTTCCAATTCAACAATAAAGAAAGGATAAGTAAGTAGATATTTTAGAGAGGAAGATTGGCCATATTAGGGCATTTCTTCTCAATGAAGTTTGTGATTTGCCAATGAAAGGCTCATTGCTTAATGGGAAAGGTTTCTTCCTCAGTAGTTCAGGACTTGAATGCTGCAGCTTTAAATTGGTATTGATCCTCGAGTATCTCAAAGGAGAGGGATGAGTTGGGATATGTCTCTTGGTGATGTGGACAGAATGGTGCTTGCAGAAAATAGAGGAAATGAGGAAACGGAGACTGAGATGGATTTACAGCATTTGTTCTAGTTTCAAGGATATAAAGTCTTGTGCTTCAGGGTATCATCCAGGAATGGAGGTTAGATCTGATGGATGGGAGATAATGACTAACTTCCTCTGTGGGCAAGTGACCCTATACCTCTGTTCTCCTGGGTTACTTGCAGCTCCCTGTAAGGCCTCTGGTAAAGACTGTTGATGGAGAGAGGCCTGATCATCGATAGCAATGTCTATGTTCTACCATTCCAAGGAGGAGTCCATAGGTACGGTCTGATATTGAAGAGTAGAGCTGTATTGCCCTTAAATAAAACCTGCGGCTAGACGGATAAATCTCCCGTCACCAGCTAAATATTATGGCATGTTCTTGAAGAGCCAGGCTGGCCTAGATAATTTTTTCTTTTCCTTTTGTGTCATCCAATCAAAAAAATTGATTATAGGAAAATATTCATCTTCTGGGAGCTGAAGGGCACAAAAATGTTGACGACGTATGTCGTGGAAAATGTCATTTTTAATTTGCAGTTCCTGCAATATCATGCCATGAGAGACCCTGGGGAGGTTAGATAAGAATGGTAATATGGAGTGTAGTGAGCAACAGCAACCTCAAAACCGTTAGATTCTTATACGAAAGTAATGCTCTCTGCATTAATTCATATCACACATGAGATTCCTGACAGCCGCAGATTCCTTTGGTGTAGTCTAATTTGTTCTCTAGGCTGAACAAACTCAGTCAGGTGTGTTTCCAACATCCTTGTGAAATCCACTATCAGTCTAATCATTTCACCAAGGAGTGGAGATTGCTGCTGACCAGTTGATGAACATATCAAGGCAAAGAATGAGAAGAAGATCAATTTAATTGCCTTTTAATGGTGCATTGAAACCCAAAATCACAATCTGAAGCTGAACTATTTCTGCCCTATTGCCCATTGCCTTAGATCTCGTCAACTCACCTCCAGCATGGCAAAGTGAGTGCAAAGTTGGTGTAAAGGAGAAGACCTGGTTGAATTTACACCTTCCTTAGGTTGTCATAACTGACTGCTGTCTAGATGAATTCTACGCTCTCCATGTCACTGGAGGTCCCAGCAAAGCAAAGGAGAACAATGTCCTGGAAGATGGAGAATTATTCTGAAAGAGGGCCGCTGATTCCATACTTCAGTTTCAGCAGAGTTTCTGTTTGAGAGTTTATTATTCAAAGTGCTCTCAGATTGCCATGCCAGTGATACATTGGTTTGAACATTCTTCCTTAGCCCGTGGAGTAGTGCTAGCAATGGAAACGGGGATTGGTTTGGTCAAATGCCTCCAGATAAAGCACCCGTATCCAATGGCCATATAAATAAAGTTTTCCCAGTGTTTGTCTTTATCAATAGTCTCTGCTGAAAAACCCAAAGCCTGTGGAAAGGCAGCTCTATAGAACAGCGAGGTTATTTGTGGAGTTAAAGTTGAGAAGAGCTTTCTAGTGAACAGCCAAACCTTCAAAGCGCTCTAGAAGCAAAGGCAGCCTGTCTCGAAAGGTCGAGGCTAGATTGAACCATGCATTAACCAAGCAATTGGCTGGCCAGTTCTCTTTTCTTTTCTTTCTTGAAACCTGGGTCATTCTCCTGCAAAGGCTCACACAGATGCTTACCATGAACCATCTGTTTGGTCTTCTTGAAACCAAAGGGAAAATGTACATTCTTTAAGTGACCATGCGTATAAATCTTTGCAGGAAAAGACCCTTTGCTCAACCCGGTAATGAAAGGAGGAACTCTGGCCCTGTGCAGAGGGCTTGCATAATCCTATGGACCTCTTCAAGGGCCGGATTCACTCCATGGCTTTCAAAGTTGCACCTTGAGATGTGCCCGGTGCTCCCTCCTCCACAGAAATGAATTTTTAAACAAGTAGGAGAAACAAGGAGAACCACAAGACTGATATTATGATGCGGCGTAGTTTTTAATGCGAATGGAATTTGCAGTACACAGTTACAGGAAGAAATAATACAGAGCAGAACTTTTTTAAGTTCCTTGTTTTATCCCAGTTGGTGGGAAATAAAAGACAGCATAATAGAGACAGAGGACTAGGCAGCGTCTCCAGTACATATCTGACGTAGCATGATTCCAAGTGAGATGCTGATGATACAGATTGGTGGAAAGGATAGAACATGTAGGGCCTATTCTCCTTTATTTCCTGGATATTCCTGTTGGGATTAACAAGGCCCACAGTATCCACCGCGATACCTACGGCCGTATCCCCCATAACGGCATAATCCCCCAAAACCACCTAATCCCCCGTAACCGTAACCTCCCCCGTACCCACACAGTGTCCCATAACCTCCCCCGTACCCATACAGTCCCCCATAACCTCCCCCGTACCCATACAGTCCCCCATAACCACCTAATCCCCCTAAACCATACAATCCTCCAGAGCCGTACAGTCCCCCCAGACCGAATGAGCCCCCATAGCCGGCTCCGACAACAGGTGCTCCTACGGCTCCCACTTCACTCTGCTGAGGGAAATTGCTGAGAATTGGTCCTGGGATGGTTACGACAACTGGGGATGGTCTAATGACCACTTCAGAGTCAGGGCACTGCCTAACACACGGCTCATTGCAGCTGCCAGAAACTGGACTGGGCCGGGCCACCCCGCATTCTGGGTAGTACAGGCTGGAGCAAGACATCTTTCTGTGATGGAAGTGAACCTGAAACACACAACAGGGAACAGAGTAAAGAGAAGGTAGAAGTGTCAGTGGAAGAAAGGCTTCAAAGCTTGGTTACTATGGTAGTGAGGTCTACAAGGGCCTGAGAGAGAGGCGGAGGAGTGGATTCAGTCCCTATGTTCATGGTTATTATTTGTTCCTATTTCCGCTTTCTGCGCCTCTTCTCCTCTCCCACTAAACTTCCCTCCCAACCAGCCTCTTTGAAGCTCTCTCAGTGATTGTGTCTGAAAGGCACCAACTGGAATCAGTGTAACTATTTCTATTACGGACAGCTGGGATTTTGTGTCTATTTTAGACATTTCTCAAAGAGAACATAGCTGGGATAATGGTAATCAAATTCTTTTCCTTTTGGATATTGGCTGTGGCTCTTTGGTTTTCCAAACTTTGTGAATCACCAATACTTGCTGAGAAATGAACAGAAACTTTTCTTTTCTCCAGATAAATCATGAATGAATAACAGCCTCTTCAGAATAACGTAGAAGACCACTGAATTGGCCCTGTATGGACTACACTGGGAAAGTTTCTTCCTAATCTCCCTAAATGAAAAATGGCTAAGGGACGTTCTGAAAGGCTTAAAAGATTTAAATGCCCTAATTCAATTTCCAATTCAATGAAACTATATTTCCCAGTTGCATATGTTGCTTCTAAAATCTCCCCTTTAGCTTGACATCATGAATCCACCAGCCCTTGCAACTGAAGAAGTGCACGAGATTATAATGGAAAAACACCCTCATCCCTGATAAAAATCCCTGAGAGTATGTGCACGATTCAGTCTTAAATGTAAATGGATGCTACTAGGATATCTCTATGGTAAGAAAGAGATGGAGTTGGAACTGGACTTACCGTGTTCACCGAGGAAATGAAGTGCAGAGAAGTGTTTAGAAGAGCCTTGAGTCGTGAGCGCTTTTATACAGTTTGTAGGACTGCCTGAAGGATCTGAGATGCCTTTTGTGGAGGAGGTCCTAATTAGTTACCAAACAAACTTGACTGCCTTGCTAAATCCTCCTTTGGATGGAGCTGATTTCCTCAGGGTTTGGGATTATTGGGCTAATTTCAGCCTCAAAGGGCGTGACATGGTTGCACTCTTCAGCTTTCTTTCATCTAAAAATTGTACGAGCCAACTGCTTTCCTCATGGTATTCCACTGACTTTCTTAGTGCTGCAGTGAGAATGCACGTCAAGGTGATTCAGAGCTGCATCAGTAGCACAACTGGCTGTCCTGAACAGATATCCCCTTTGGTCCTTTCTGTTCATGCTGGTCGTGGTTAGGGCATTGGGCACTGCATTTTGTACCCTCACCACCTCCCTCCCCAGTGGGTCAGATCCAGTTCCCATTGTAATCATTGGGAATCATTCCATTGCCTTCAGCGTGTTTCTTGGCAGGAGCTTAAGTCTGAAAATCCTCATTTGGCAGGGGGATACTACGATGTCTCTGGACAACTGGAGTCCCACTTGAAACTTTCACACTAGGTCTTAGTAGGGACTCTTGTGGAGCGTGGGCCTTTGGGATGGCCCTCTGCCAAGGGGACAATTTCACTTTATGGGGATTCAAAATTAACCAAAAATCAAACCTCCACTTGTGGCACCAATTCTAAACAATTATCAAAATTAAAACAAACAAACAAACAAACACACAAAAAACAAGCCCTGGAATGAGCCTCTCTAAGAGTTACTCTCAGGTTCGGGACACATTTGGAAGCCATGAACGGGAAGTATCCAGTAGGGTTCAGGAGATTGAAGTTAGTGTTTGGCCTGAGTAGTCCCAACTATTGGGGGCTTTTTCTGACTCTGCCAATCACTCCCTGTCTGACCTTGACCTTGACCTTAACATACCTCCGTTCACCTCTGTGTAAAACATGTATAATTATAACTTTCTTGATGGAAACTCTGAGGCTTCCACTGAGCTAAGCATTTCAAAACACTTCACAAACACTCATGAAGTTTTATACGGCCAAAGAGATGTACTGTATTATTAAAGTAGTCATAACTTTTTACCGCAATTAGAGATTCCAGTATTAAAGATTAGATTCACTTTAAAAATGCATGTCAAGCTCTCAGATGTAATTCCAGTGCTCGGTTCTTGATTGTGAGCTCCCTCCCCCTCAAATGGAGGCTCTTTGATTTTTTTGAATGTAGCTTTGTTTTCCCTTGTATATATATCTTAAAGTTAAAGGGGTTGAACTTGAGCTCGTGTAGACCAACACAACTCCATCAACTTCAATTGAAGGAAGGCCCTTTACCCAGCCTAGGTTAGAGAAAACCTGGTGTGGAGTGTATCTTTCTGTGCATACTCTGCACCTCCACCCACAACAGTTTGTGTCACATCAGACTTAGCCATTTCACCAAGAAGAATAAGGCAAGGTGAGTGATCTGCAAAGTTCTAAGTTGCAGGTGCTTTCATATGCTTTAGAAAGGACGTGAGATGCCCTTTGCTTCTGATGAGGACCTTATTAGCTACGAAACCAATCTTGTTGCATGCATAACAACTTCAATGAATGTAAATGTTTTCCTCATTGTTTTTGATTATTAGTGTAAAGCTACAGTTAATGAAATTTTAATACCCAAATTATGAGGCTGTATATCATGGCCTGAGTAGGGAAGGACATGAGAGACCTCGCGTGAATGTTTTGACGTGACTCAAACACTCAGGACTGGGCGTTTAACACAAAGAGGACACCCTCAATATTATAATACTAAAGCACTTTGCCCTTATAAAATAGTAATGAGTGTTTTTGCAATGCCTTGAAGTTCACAGTTCTGAGGAAGGCTCACATGTAGCATAACTGTTGTTATGCCTGTTTTATATGCAGAGACACAGAAGCACTTTGAGGTGAAGATTACACACTGAATCCAATTGAAGAATTACACACAAACTGCACATAAATTCCAGGATATGCTGTCAGATAAAGCTTAACTGTAACCTCAGCACATTGACTGGTGCATGGAAAAGTTCCATTGTCCCGGTTGATGGAAGAGATGGGAAAATACCTTGAGGAAAATATAGGCTTTGAAAGTTTCCTTTCATTGGTCACCGTGCCTTTTCTGTACTCTACTCATTGCTGTGTGTTGCAATGCGCTTCCGTTGCAAATAGATGTCTTGCTCTAGAAATCCTTGATGGGTGCTACGTAGGCCCTCAGTCAGTTGCTACGCGCTGCAATGAGCCATGGATTAGGCCGTGCCAAGGCTGCAGAGTGGTGCTCTACCCACCATTGGCTGCCGTGACTAACCTGGGACAGATTGTCAGCTCTTGTCCTCAGGAGTGAGGAGTTTTAGGATGAAAGAGAGGTCCAGAGTGTATTGTGTATGTCCTGCCATGTGGAAGTGAGAACAAACTGATCATCAAAAACACAGAGGAAAAACTTACATCAATTGAAGGGGATACAGAAAGTTTGTTTCTTAACTAATGAGACTTACAGGAACAAAGGGCCTCTCTAGTCCTCTAGGCTGTCTACAAAACTGTGTAAAAACACTCATGACTCAGAGGTCTACAAACCACTTTTTTAACTTAAGTTTCAGAGTAGCAGTCGCGTTAGTCTGTATCCACAAAAAGAAAAGGAGGACTTGTGGCACCTTTGAGACTAAATAAATAAATGTGTTAGTCTCCAAGGTGCCACAAGTCCTCTTCCATGAATTGGATAAGTCCTACTCGACTCACTCTCTCTGTAATCTTTGAGATGACGTGTTCGCGTGTTAGTGATAGTTTTAATTTCGGAGTGAATCTTGCACATACACTCTGTGATTCCTAGCAGTGTTAAGGGGTTGGTTTGGTTCTTTTTCAATATCTTTTAGTCCATTATAAAGTTGCAGGAATTTGTTTCTTCAGGCTTAGAAGCTAAGGCTTGAATTTTCAGAGCAAGACATGCATTTGTAACACTAGTTCTCATTGATTTTAGTTGAAACTTGGGCATACAAATCCCATAGGTAGCTCTGAAAATACCTACCCCCAATTTTTTTTTATAGGGTTTAGGAATAAATGCCCTAAGTTTACCCCATAAATGACAAATTAATTGTTCTTGTTCCTTGTGAAGCAGCTGGTAAGTGACACTCATTGCAACGGGATATTGGATTGGATGGGCCACTCATCTGTTCCAGCATGTCAATTGCTACATTCTAATGTGCAGAGGTGATTATAGGTGAAGCTTCTCATCTCGTCTAACCTAGTGTAGCTCCAGTGAAGTCAATGGAAAGCGCAGATGTGCACTAGCTGAGGAAGTGGTGTTCAGTGTTTTGTTTTTATTTTTAAAAAGCCAAACACGTTCCTTTATCCATCAGCAAGTACTGGTGACACACTAAGGTTTACAAACCAAAGTACCACATTCCGACACTGGACTGAACTTGTTTGTATGTAGAGGTTATATGCTAACAAAGAAACTAGCATTGTTTATGCTATCCCAACCATTTTCTGTGTTATGATTTTTTAATGGACTGAAAATCCAAAGCATCAGTGACAGAAATTTTATATATTAATACGACTTAGATACAGGATTTTTTCGGACAAAGACAGTAACAAGGATTCGATAGAGCTGGTTAGGATATGGTTACTGGTTACTTTGGAGCTGGTGATAGGATATGGCCCTTCATGAAACCATGGATATATAGCCTTTCTTTCTTTCTTTCTTTCTTTCTTTCTTTCTTTCTTTCTTTCTTTCTTTCTTTCTTTCTTTCTTTCTTTCTTTCCTTTTCTTTTGAAAATTTACGACTCCCCTTTAGTTCAAATTCAAATATATAATACATTATACTATTGGTCTTATGGTTTTAATTTCTCCTTCATTCGTTATCTTTTCATGTCACGAAAGGCTTCCATATCGTTTGGCCAAAAGTGTCTCCCAGTTTTGGACACCTCCTTTGTTGTTGCTGAACCACTCAATGAAGCTTTTGGCCTGTTCTCGAGAAATATTGAGCATGGAAAGCTCCCGTTAACTTCAATAAAAGTTTTCAGTACTCAGCAATCCAGGAAAATGGGCCTGGAGCCTCTCCTGTCAGGCATCTAAAATTAATAGCTCCTTTGGAAAGACATTTTCTTAGATGTTTCCAGATCTAAGACCATTGTTATATTTGCTGATTTAGCCCAGGTCCCATTGTGTTACAGCATGAGTTGACCATGAAACACTATCACTGGAATTCAGATAATCAGGGTTTGCTAGGCCTTCCAATTCAACAATAAAGAAAGGATAAGTAAGTAGATATTTTAGAGAGGAAGATTGGCCATATTAGGGCATTTCTTCTCAATGAAGTTTGTGATTTGCCAATGAAAGGCTCATTGCTTAATGGGAAAGGTTTCTTCCTCAGTAGTTCAGGACTTGAATGCTGCAGCTTTAAATTGGTATTGATCCTCGAGTATCTCAAAGGAGAGGGATGAGTTGGGATATGTCTCTTGGTGATGTGGACAGAATGGTGCTTGCAGAAAATAGAGGAAATGAGGAAACGGAGACTGAGATGGATTTACAGCATTTGTTCTAGTTTCAAGGATATAAAGTCTTGTGCTTCAGGGTATCATCCAGGAATGGAGGTTAGATCTGATGGATGGGAGATAATGACTAACTTCCTCTGTGGGCAAGTGACCCTATACCTCTGTTCTCCTGGGTTACTTGCAGCTCCCTGTAAGGCCTCTGGTAAAGACTGTTGATGGAGAGAGGCCTGATCATCGATAGCAATGTCTATGTTCTACCATTCCAAGGAGGAGTCCATAGGTACGGTCTGATATTGAAGAGTAGAGCTGTATTGCCCTTAAATAAAACCTGCGGCTAGACGGATAAATCTCCCGTCACCAGCTAAATATTATGGCATGTTCTTGAAGAGCCAGGCTGGCCTAGATAATTTTTTCTTTTCCTTTTGTGTCATCCAATCAAAAAAATTGATTATAGGAAAATATTCATCTTCTGGGAGCTGAAGGGCACAAAAATGTTGACGACGTATGTCGTGGAAAATGTCATTTTTAATTTGCAGTTCCTGCAATATCATGCCATGAGAGACCCTGGGGAGGTTAGATAAGAATGGTAATATGGAGTGTAGTGAGCAACAGCAACCTCAAAACCGTTAGATTCTTATACGAAAGTAATGCTCTCTGCATTAATTCATATCACACATGAGATTCCTGACAGCCGCAGATTCCTTTGGTGTAGTCTAATTTGTTCTCTAGGCTGAACAAACTCAGTCAGGTGTGTTTCCAACATCCTTGTGAAATCCACTATCAGTCTAATCATTTCACCAAGGAGTGGAGATTGCTGCTGACCAGTTGATGAACATATCAAGGCAAAGAATGAGAAGAAGATCAATTTAATTGCCTTTCAATGGTGCATTGAAACCCAAAATCACAATCTGAAGCTGAACTATTTCTGCCCTATTGCCCATTGCCTTAGATCTCGTCAACTCACCTCCAGCATGGCAAAGTGAGTGCAAAGTTGGTGTAAAGGAGAAGACCTGGTTGAATTTACACCTTCCTTAGGTTGTCATAACTGACTGCTGTCTAGATGAATTCTACGCTCTCCATGTCACTGGAGGTCCCAGCAAAGCAAAGGAGAACAATGTCCTGGAAGATGGAGAATTATTCTGAAAGAGGGCCGCTGATTCCATACTTCAGTTTCAGCAGAGTTTCTGTTTGAGAGTTTATTATTCAAAGTGCTCTCAGATTGCCATGCCAGTGATACATTGGTTTGAACATTCTTCCTTAGCCCGTGGAGTAGTGCTAGCAATGGAAACGGGGATTGGTTTGGTCAAATGCCTCCAGATAAAGCACCCGTATCCAATGGCCATATAAATAAAGTTTTCCCAGTGTTTGTCTTTATCAATAGTCTCTGCTGAAAAACCCAAAGCCTGTGGAAAGGCAGCTCTATAGAACAGCGAGGTTATTTGTGGAGTTAAAGTTGAGAAGAGCTTTCTAGTGAACAGCCAAACCTTCAAAGCGCTCTAGAAGCAAAGGCAGCCTGTCTCGAAAGGTCGAGGCTAGATTGAACCATGCATTAACCAAGCAATTGGCTGGCCAGTTCTCTTTTCTTTTCTTTCTTGAAACCTGGGTCATTCTCCTGCAAAGGCTCACACAGATGCTTACCATGAACCATCTGTTTGGTCTTCTTGAAACCAAAGGGAAAATGTACATTCTTTAAGTGACCATGCGTATAAATCTTTGCAGGAAAAGACCCTTTGCTCAACCCGGTAATGAAAGGAGGAACTCTGGCCCTGTGCAGAGGGCTTGCATAATCCTATGGACCTCTTCAAGGGCCGGATTCACTCCATGGCTTTCAAAGTTGCACCTTGAGATGTGCCCGGTGCTCCCTCCTCCACAGAAATGAATTTTTAAACAAGTAGGAGAAACAAGGAGAACCACAAGACTGATATTATGATGCGGCGTAGTTTTTAATGCGAATGGAATTTGCAGTACACAGTTACAGGAAGAAATAATACAGAGCAGAACTTTTTTAAGTTCCTTGTTTTACCCCAGTTGGTGGGAAATAAAAGACAGCATAATAGTGACAGAGGACTAGGCAGCGTCTCCAGTACATATCTGACGTAGCATGATTCCAAGTGAGATGCTGATGATACAGATTGGTGGAAAGGATAGAACATGTAGGGCCTATTCTCCTTTATTTCCTGGATATTCCTGTTGGGATTAACAAGGCCCACAGTATCCACCGCGATACCTACGGCCGTATCCCCCATAACGGCATAATCCCCCAAAACCACCTAATCCCCCGTAACCGTAACCTCCCCCGTACCCACACAGTGTCCCATAACCTCCCCCGTACCCATACAGTCCCCCATAACCTCCCCCGTACCCATACAGTCCCCCATAACCACCTAATCCCCCTAAACCATACAATCCTCCAGAGCCGTACAGTCCCCCCAGACCGAATGAGCCCCCATAGCCGGCTCCGACAACAGGTGCTCCTACGGCTCCCACTTCACTCTGCTGAGGGAAATTGCTGAGAATTGGTCCTGGGATGGTTACGACAACTGGGGATGGTCTAATGACCACTTCAGAGTCAGGGCACTGCCTAACACACGGCTCATTGCAGCTGCCAGAAACTGGACTGGGCCGGGCCACCCCGCATTCTGGGTAGTACAGGCTGGAGCAAGACATCTTTCTGTGATGGAAGTGAACCTGAAACACACAACAGGGAACAGAGTAAAGAGAAGGTAGAAGTGTCAGTGGAAGAAAGGCTTCAAAGCTTGGTTACTATGGTAGTGAGGTCTACAAGGGCCTGAGAGAGAGGCGGAGGAGTGGATTCAGTCCCTATGTTCATGGTTATTATTTGTTCCTATTTCCGCTTTCTGCGCCTCTTCTCCTCTCCCACTAAACTTCCCTCCCAACCAGCCTCTTTGAAGCTCTCTCAGTGATTGTGTCTGAAAGGCACCAACTGGAATCAGTGTAACTATTTCTATTACGGACAGCTGGGATTTTGTGTCTATTTTAGACATTTCTCAAAGAGAACATAGCTGGGATAATGGTAATCAAATTCTTTTCCTTTTGGATATTGGCTGTGGCTCTTTGGTTTTCCAAACTTTGTGAATCACCAATACTTGCTGAGAAATGAACAGAAACTTTTCTTTTCTCCAGATAAATCATGAATGAATAACAGCCTCTTCAGAATAACGTAGAAGACCACTGAATTGGCCCTGTATGGACTACACTGGGAAAGTTTCTTCCTAATCTCCCTAAATGAAAAATGGCTAAGGGACGTTCTGAAAGGCTTAAAAGATTTAAATGCCCTAATTCAATTTCCAATTCAATGAAACTATATTTCCCAGTTGCATATGTTGCTTCTAAAATCTCCCCTTTAGCTTGACATCATGAATCCACCAGCCCTTGCAACTGAAGAAGTGCACGAGATTATAATGGAAAAACACCCTCATCCCTGATAAAAATCCCTGAGAGTATGTGCACGATTCAGTCTTAAATGTAAATGGATGCTACTAGGATATCTCTATGGTAAGAAAGAGATGGAGTTGGAACTGGACTTACCGTGTTCACCGAGGAAATGAAGTGCAGAGAAGTGTTTAGAAGAGCCTTGAGTCGTGAGCGCTTTTATACAGTTTGTAGGACTGCCTGAAGGATCTGAGATGCCTTTTGTGGAGGAGGTCCTAATTAGTTACCAAACAAACTTGACTGCCTTGCTAAATCCTCCTTTGGATGGAGCTGATTTCCTCAGGGTTTGGGATTATTGGGCTAATTTCAGCCTCAAAGGGCGTGACATGGTTGCACTCTTCAGCTTTCTTTCATCTAAAAATTGTACGAGCCAACTGCTTTCCTCATGGTATTCCACTGACTTTCTTAGTGCTGCAGTGAGAATGCACGTCAAGGTGATTCAGAGCTGCATCAGTAGCACAACTGGCTGTCCTGAACAGATATCCCCTTTGGTCCTTTCTGTTCATGCTGGTCGTGGTTAGGGCATTGGGCACTGCATTTTGTACCCTCACCACCTCCCTCCCCAGTGGGTCAGATCCAGTTCCCATTGTAATCATTGGGAATCATTCCATTGCCTTCAGCGTGTTTCTTGGCAGGAGCTTAAGTCTGAAAATCCTCATTTGGCAGGGGGATACTACGATGTCTCTGGACAACTGGAGTCCCACTTGAAACTTTCACACTAGGTCTTAGTAGGGACTCTTGTGGAGCGTGGGCCTTTGGGATGGCCCTCTGCCAAGGGGACAATTTCACTTTATGGGGATTCAAAATTAACCAAAAATCAAACCTCCACTTGTGGCACCAATTCTAAACAATTATCAAAATTAAAACAAACAAACAAACAAACACACAAAAAACAAGCCCTGGAATGAGCCTCTCTAAGAGTTACTCTCAGGTTCGGGACACATTTGGAAGCCATGAACGGGAAGTATCCAGTAGGGTTCAGGAGATTGAAGTTAGTGTTTGGCCTGAGTAGTCCCAACTATTGGGGGCTTTTTCTGACTCTGCCAATCACTCCCTGTCTGACCTTGACCTTGACCTTAACATACCTCCGTTCACCTCTGTGTAAAACATGTATAATTATAACTTTCTTGATGGAAACTCTGAGGCTTCCACTGAGCTAAGCATTTCAAAACACTTCACAAACACTCATGAAGTTTTATACGGCCAAAGAGATGTACTGTATTATTAAAGTAGTCATAACTTTTTACCGCAATTAGAGATTCCAGTATTAAAGATTAGATTCACTTTAAAAATGCATGTCAAGCTCTCAGATGTAATTCCAGTGCTCGGTTCTTGATTGTGAGCTCCCTCCCCCTCAAATGGAGGCTCTTTGATTTTTTTGAATGTAGCTTTGTTTTCCCTTGTATATATATCTTAAAGTTAAAGGGGTTGAACTTGAGCTCGTGTAGACCAACACAACTCCATCAACTTCAATTGAAGGAAGGCCCTTTACCCAGCCTAGGTTAGAGAAAACCTGGTGTGGAGTGTATCTTTCTGTGCATACTCTGCACCTCCACCCACAACAGTTTGTGTCACATCAGACTTAGCCATTTCACCAAGAAGAATAAGGCAAGGTGAGTGATCTGAAAAGTTCTAAGTTGCAGGTGCTTTCATATGCTTTAGAAAGGACGTGAGATGCCCTTTGCTTCTGATGAGGACCTTATTAGCTACGAAACCAATCTTGTTGCATGCATAACAACTTCAATGAATGTAAATGTTTTCCTCATTGTTTTTGATTATTAGTGTAAAGCTACAGTTAATGAAATTTTAATACCCAAATTATGAGGCTGTATATCATGGCCTGAGTAGGGAAGGACATGAGAGACCTCGCGTGAATGTTTTGACGTGACTCAAACACTCAGGACTGGGCGTTTAACACAAAGAGGACACCCTCAATATTATAATACTAAAGCACTTTGCCCTTATAAAATAGTAATGAGTGTTTTTGCAATGCCTTGAAGTTCACAGTTCTGAGGAAGGCTCACATGTAGCATAACTGTTGTTATGCCTGTTTTATATGCAGAGACACAGAAGCACTTTGAGGTGAAGATTACACACTGAATCCAATTGAAGAATTACACACAAACTGCACATAAATTCCAGGATATGCTGTCAGATAAAGCTTAACTGTAACCTCAGCACATTGACTGGTGCATGGAAAAGTTCCATTGTCCCGGTTGATGGAAGAGATGGGAAAATACCTTGAGGAAAATATAGGCTTTGAAAGTTTCCTTTCATTGGTCACCGTGCCTTTTCTGTACTCTACTCATTGCTGTGTGTTGCAATGCGCTTCCGTTGCAAATAGATGTCTTGCTCTAGAAATCCTTGATGGGTGCTACGTAGGCCCTCAGTCAGTTGCTACGCGCTGCAATGAGCCATGGATTAGGCCGTGCCAAGGCTGCAGAGTGGTGCTCTACCCACCATTGGCTGCCGTGACTAACCTGGGACAGATTGTCAGCTCTTTTCCTCAGGAGTGAGGAGTTTTAGGATGAAAGAGAGGTCCAGAGTGTATTGTGTATGTCCTGCCATGTGGAAGTGAGAACAAACTGATCATCAAAAACACAGAGGAAAAACTTACATCAATTGAAGGGGATACAGAAAGTTTGTTTCTTAACTAATGAGACTTACAGGAACAAAGGGCCTCTCTAGTCCTCTAGGCTGTCTACAAAACTGTGTAAAAACACTCATGACTCAGAGGTCTACAAACCACTTTTTTAACTTAAGTTTCAGAGTAGCAGTCGCGTTAGTCTGTATCCACAAAAAGAAAAGGAGGACTTGTGGCACCTTTGAGACTAAATAAATAAATGTGTTAGTCTCCAAGGTGCCACAAGTCCTCTTCCATGAATTGGATAAGTCCTACTCGACTCACTCTCTCTGTAATCTTTGAGATGACGTGTTCGCGTGTTAGTGATAGTTTTAATTTCGGAGTGAATCTTGCACATACACTCTGTGATTCCTAGCAGTGTTAAGGGGTTGGTTTGGTTCTTTTTCAATATCTTTTAGTCCATTATAAAGTTGCAGGAATTTGTTTCTTCAGGCTTAGAAGCTAAGGCTTGAATTTTCAGAGCAAGACATGCATTTGTAACACTAGTTCTCATTGATTTTAGTTGAAACTTGGGCATACAAATCCCATAGGTAGCTCTGAAAATACCTACCCCCAATTTTTTTTTATAGGGTTTAGGAATAAATGCCCTAAGTTTACCCCATAAATGACAAATTAATTGTTCTTGTTCCTTGTGAAGCAGCTGGTAAGTGACACTCATTGCAACGGGATATTGGATTGGATGGGCCACTCATCTGTTCCAGCATGTCAATTGCTACATTCTAATGTGCAGAGGTGATTATAGGTGAAGCTTCTCATCTCGTCTAACCTAGTGTAGCTCCAGTGAAGTCAATGGAAAGCGCAGATGTGCACTAGCTGAGGAAGTGGTGTTCAGTGTTTTGTTTTTATTTTTAAAAAGCCAAACACGTTCCTTTATCCATCAGCAAGTACTGGTGACACACTAAGGTTTACAAACCAAAGTACCACATTCCGACACTGGACTGAACTTGTTTGTATGTAGAGGTTCTATGCTAACAAAGAAACTAGCATTGTTTATGCTATCCCAACCATTTTCTGTGTTATGATTTTTTAATGGACTGAAAATCCAAAGCATCAGTGACAGAAATTTTATATATTAATACGACTTAGATACAGGATTTTTTCGGACAAAGACAGTAACAAGGATTCGATAGAGCTGGTTAGGATATGGTTACTGGTTACTTTGGAGCTGGTGATAGGATATGGCCCTTCATGAAACCATGGATATATAGCCTTTCTTTCTTTCTTTCTTTCTTTCTTTCTTTCTTTCTTTCTTTCTTTCTTTCTTTCTTTCTTTCTTTCTTTCTTTCTTTCTTTCCTTTTCTTTTGAAAATTTACGACTCCCCTTTAGTTCAAATTCAAATATATAATACATTATACTATTGGTCTTATGGTTTTAATTTCTCCTTCATTCGTTATCTTTTCATGTCACGAAAGGCTTCCATATCGTTTGGCCAAAAGTGTCTCCCAGTTTTGGACACCTCCTTTGTTGTTGCTGAACCACTCAATGAAGCTTTTGGCCTGTTCTCGAGAAATATTGAGCATGGAAAGCTCCCGTTAACTTCAATAAAAGTTTTCAGTACTCAGCAATCCAGGAAAATGGGCCTGGAGCCTCTCCTGTCAGGCATCTAAAATTAATAGCTCCTTTGGAAAGACATTTTCTTAGATGTTTCCAGATCTAAGACCATTGTTATATTTGCTGATTTAGCCCAGGTCCCATTGTGTTACAGCATGAGTTGACCATGAAACACTATCACTGGAATTCAGATAATCAGGGTTTGCTAGGCCTTCCAATTCAACAATAAAGAAAGGATAAGTAAGTAGATATTTTAGAGAGGAAGATTGGCCATATTAGGGCATTTCTTCTCAATGAAGTTTGTGATTTGCCAATGAAAGGCTCATTGCTTAATGGGAAAGGTTTCTTCCTCAGTAGTTCATTGAATGCTGCAGCTTTAAATTGGTATTGATCCTCGAGTATCTCAAAGGAGAGGGATGAGTTGGGATATGTCTCTTGGTGATGTGGACAGAATGGTGCTTGCAGAAAATAGAGGAAATGAGGAAACGGAGACTGAGATGGATTTACAGCATTTGTTCTAGTTTCAAGGATATAAAGTCTTGTGCTTCAGGGTATCATCCAGGAATGGAGGTTAGATCTGATGGATGGGAGATAATGACTAACTTCCTCTGTGGGCAAGTGACCCTATACCTCTGTTCTCCTGGGTTACTTGCAGCTCCCTGTAAGGCCTCTGGTAAAGACTGTTGATGGAGAGAGGCCTGATCATCGATAGCAATGTCTATGTTCTACCATTCCAAGGAGGAGTCCATAGGTACGGTCTGATATTGAAGAGTAGAGCTGTATTGCCCTTAAATAAAACCTGCGGCTAGACGGATAAATCTCCCGTCACCAGCTAAATATTATGGCATGTTCTTGAAGAGCCAGGCTGGCCTAGATAATTTTTTCTTTTCCTTTTGTGTCATCCAATCAAAAAAATTGATTATAGGAAAATATTCATCTTCTGGGAGCTGAAGGGCACAAAAATGTTGACGACGTATGTCGTGGAAAATGTCATTTTTAATTTGCAGTTCCTGCAATATCATGCCATGAGAGACCCTGGGGAGGTTAGATAAGAATGGTAATATGGAGTGTAGTGAGCAACAGCAACCTCAAAACCGTTAGATTCTTATACGAAAGTAATGCTCTCTGCATTAATTCATATCACACATGAGATTCCTGACAGCCGCAGATTCCTTTGGTGTAGTCTAATTTGTTCTCTAGGCTGAACAAACTCAGTCAGGTGTGTTTCCAACATCCTTGTGAAATCCACTATCAGTCTAATCATTTCACCAAGGAGTGGAGATTGCTGCTGACCAGTTGATGAACATATCAAGGCAAAGAATGAGAAGAAGATCAATTTAATTGCCTTTTAATGGTGCATTGAAACCCAAAATCACAATCTGAAGCTGAACTATTTCTGCCCTATTGCCCATTGCCTTAGATCTCGTCAACTCACCTCCAGCATGGCAAAGTGAGTGCAAAGTTGGTGTAAAGGAGAAGACCTGGTTGAATTTACACCTTCCTTAGGTTGTCATAACTGACTGCTGTCTAGATGAATTCTACGCTCTCCATGTCACTGGAGGTCCCAGCAAAGCAAAGGAGAACAATGTCCTGGAAGATGGAGAATTATTCTGAAAGAGGG